>NC_073304.1:51267636-51569064 GCF_027595985.1 Sorex araneus
CTTTATGATGTTAGATATAGGTGACTTGTTTTTAACAAACTATCTCAGCTTCGTAAATGTTCTCTGCGATTTTTAATGTCTAATTGTGAACAGAATTTGCAATCATTTATCTTTCTTCCTAAAAGGTCTGGTATACTGAATTCTTTATTTGATTCACTTAGTCAACTTAAATTAAGTGAGATCAGAGATCATATGATTTGCAGCAACTATAATGCCTTATTTAACATTTCTTTATTTTAATTTTTACAAATCATTAATCTGACTAAAATTAGGTCACTGATTCATTCCACCTGGCTTCTGCAGCTTTTAGCATCCAATCACACACTGCCAAATATATATAGCAGTTGCTCCATTAGAGTTTATTGAGTTGAATGAATTGATTTATCTTTCTTTTTGTGAGACTGTATATAAAGTTCTCAAAAATATTAAGAGCTCATGTTCTGCATGTGAACCACTTGGTGTGACAACTTTCTTGCTGCTAAACTCTATGCAATTCAATTTGTTACATATAAAATGGATATATTACTAATAATACTACATTGAATTATTGAATTTATTGGTATGAATTTTATATTTATTTTCTAAGGATGGATGGAGGCCAAAACTTATTTCTAAGTAGACTAGTTGGAGTAGATTAGTGTATTATGAATAGATATTAACCATGCATGTATGAATACTACCTATAGGTATGATGAGAAGAAATTTAATACAGGATATATTTTAAAGGCAGAACCAAGAAAATTTTTCTGAGGGATCATATATTAGACTTAATATCAGACATATTTTATGTATTAAGATATTAAGTTCTGGACTAAGCATTCACATAATAGAATTTTCACTTGCGTAGATAAGATTGTGACAATAAAGGTAAGAGGTAAAAGGAGAAGGTAGATTTGTGCTGACTGAATACAGGTGGTTAGATTAATCTACTAAATTTAAGATACATTTTGGTAATTATTTAACTATGCGATGCAATTATATTTGCAGATCCAGAAAATAAATCTTAATAAATCCTGAAAAAACTACACTGTTAATTTTTCCCTTCTAAACTTTTAGTATTTACAAATAAATATCTCCTTCAAAACAACCTCAAGAAAATGCTATGCAGTTTCCGCAATGGAAGATAACACCGCTTGGTCGACATTAGAACCACTAAAGAAACAGGTAACAGCCATGTAATTGTGATGGGGGCACTTTTTGTTTGTACATTTAATGGAGATAATTTTGGAAGTGGGGATGGCTGAGTGAGGGTTTTTGATTTTCCCTGAAAAGGTGTAGTAGGCCAAATAAATTTGGGAAACTCTGATATAAATATCAATTTTAGAATTTCAGTAAAGTCTAAAAAGATGAATGTTTTGTTTGCTCCTCGGCTACAGGTGTTTAACAATAGTGCAAACATCATGCAACATGGGAGTCACTCACCCTCACTCCAAGAAGGCCTGGAGTTCTCAGGCAAAAAGAAAAAACAAAACATTATACCTCAAATTTTCAGCAGTTTGGAGCTGGAGTGATATAGCGCAGCGCCAGGTGTGACCCAAAATGCTGAAAAAAAGATATTTTTTCAGCAGTTTAGCGTCTCTGTAAACCTCAGTCATGAGTTGGTGGACTCCAGACATAACAGAGAGGCAGCTGTTAGGGTGTGAGTGAAGCTTCCTGAGCTTGGACAGGGCAGGGACCTTGCTCAGCATTTGCTGCATTCACCCCAGAGTCTCAGCCAGGGCCTAGGATAGCCGAGGAATTTTTGCAACTAGTTGATCTCTTTCAAGATTTAATCATGAATCTCAGATGTTGGGCCAATAAATTTGCTTACCTAATGGTGGGGGTGGAATGTGAATGTTGAGTGCTGAGGATTCTGGAAGTTCTAGGGTGGGGAGGCTTCAAGAAAGCCCAGAATTTACATGACAGATCTTGAGGTATTTTTCATTCTCCTTTTGAGTTATTTACCATAAAACCCTCCAGTTCCATCTATGTTATGCCAAAAGAAACACGTTTAGTTTATATATATGCCCCAAACAAGACATCCAGTTATTTGTTGGACACGTGTTGTTTCTAGAGAATGGCTATCAGAAATGTTGTAATAAACCATCACTTGTATCACTTGTAGTCCCGTTGATCTTCAGTTTGCTCGAGCGGGCACCAGTAACAACTCTATTTGTCCCTGTTGCGAGCGAGTGTAGCCCAATGATACCTGCTCGCTCCAGGAATAGAAAGAGCCTCAAATCATTCACTCAGAGATTTGACAAAGAAATCTGACCATCTAGTTGTTGGGCAGCCACAAGGTCTTCTGACATCCCGTGGAATCCAGTTGGTAACAGCTCTAGTCCAGCGGTCATCTCTGAATCACATTACATGACCAGCCCGTCTGATTTTTGATGCCTTGGCAAACGAGACAGCATCCCTGATTTTTGACCGTCGATGGAGGTCAGAACTCCAGATTCCTTCTCTCACTTGAGTGAGACATGATATTCCCAGCATAGCTCTTTCGATTCCTCTTTGCAATACCCTAATAGCATTCTCATCTTTTTGCGTAGGGCCCAGGTCTCTGAGGCATATGTTAGTGCAGGAAGAAGGGTGGAATCGAAAAGATGTGCCCGGAGTCGGAGGTTCTTTGTTCTCTTAACCACCTCTTCAATGCTCTTGAATGCATTCCACGCTGCTCTTCCTCCTGTGCAGTTCTGGCACCAAGTCATTCCTCATGTTGATTTCTCGAACCAGGTACACATAGCTGCTGCATTCGGAGATGTTCATTCCATTGAGAGCAAATGGAGCTTCAGGGACCAGTTCGTTTTTCATGAACATCGTCTTGTTGAGATTCAGCTGCAATCTGACCTTTCCACACTCGCGGTCCAAGTCAGCCAGCATTTGTGCTGTCTATCTTCACGCCCATTCCTTCCCATTCCAGTCCTTGCATGATGTTCTCAAGGATGGCACTGAAGAGTTTCGGTGAAATGGTATCACCTTGCCACACCCCTCTCTTTACATCAATGATCACTTCCTTGTAGAACGGTGAGATCATGGTGGTGAGTCCACAACACAGCTCTAGGAGGATTTTGATATACTGAGTTTGAATGCCCTGTTTGGCTAAGGCTTCAATGACCGCCTCAGTCTCAACAGAATTGAAGGCCTTCTTTAAGTCGATGAACGTTAGACAGAGCGTCATCTTGAACTCTCTCGAAACGTCAATGAGTTTGGTCACTGTGTGGACATGGTCTATTGTGCCAAATCCTCTTCGGAACCTGGCTTGCTCTCATGGTTGTCCTTCGACTAGTGTTCTGCCTATTCTATTCAGGATGACACGAGTGAACAGCTTGTAGATGACAGACAACAGGCAGATTGGGCAATAGTTGCCGACATCGTGGATGTCTCCCTTCTTGTACAAAGAACGGTCCTACTGGTTTTCCACTGGGACGGAACCTTGACATCCACTACCCAGACACCGCCACCATCCAGGTTGCTCTCCGGACACTTGGGCTGAACCTGACGCATGAGTGAAGCCCCGCAAAGCCAGGTAAGCAGAACTTTGTGACCTTAGCTCTAGGTTCAATGAGACCTGGAAACAAGATCCTCTGTCTGCCTCCTCCAGTCTCCGGCATCTGAGGGAGGGGTCCAACCCAGACGCCCCACCCTGCCCAAGATAAATACCTCACTGGCCGACCCCCACTACATCCACTAACCAGACACTGCCACCCTCCAGTTTGCTCTCCGGACTATAAAACACCATAAAACACTTAATACCTATTATTCCCACACCATATTTGATAGGGTTCAAATTTGGTGTGAACCATGGTAACACCTTTAAGGGCAATTGGAGGCCGCCCTAAAAGCCTCCGTCCCTTTCGGAGAGCCTGGCAAGCTACCGAGAGTATTGAGCCCGCACGGCAGAGCCTAGCAAGCTACCCATCGCATATTTGATATGCCAATAACAGAAACAACAATTGGCCTCATCCACCTGTCACTGAAAGAGCCCCCAATATGGCAGCGTTAAGAAAGATGAGCAAAGAGAGGCTGAAAAAATCTTGGGGACTAACTAGACTGCCAAAACGAAGAAAGACTAAGATGATTGTCTGTGCTTCCAATGCATGGTCACTGGCATCAGAAGCATCCATCGAGGACTTGATGGTGCAAGCGCAGAAGATCAAGTATGATACCATTGGTTTGACCGAACCAAGGAGACATCAATCACATCAGGCCATTTTCGACACTGGAGAAGAATTGTTCCTCAGAACATGCGACAACAGAGGCATTGGTGGTGTTGGTGTCCTTGTCAACACAAACTTGGCCATGAGCATCGATTCATTCGAATGCCTAACAAACTGAATTGGATGATTATGCTTGAATAGATGTGGCTCACTGCCTGCAGTTTCTATCTTCATTGTCTACGCACCAACTTCCAACTACTATGAAGAAGAAATTGAGAGGTTCTACATGGAACTGGAGAAGTTCTATAAAGACCACACCTTCTACAAGATCATTGTTGGTGATTTTCATGCCAAGATAGGTCCGAGAAGGTTGCCCGAAGAACTCCACATTGGGACACATGGCCTAGAATGGAACAATCAGGGTGAGAGACTATCTTAATTCATCACGTCGACCAAGACCATCCAATGGTAACTCACAGTTCCAGAAGGCCAAATCTAAACGCTAGACATGGGAGTCTCACGGTGGACAGTTCCACAATGAAATTGACCACATCATATTCAATTGAAGGTTTTGCCTGACCAATGTCGCTGTTGTCCCAAAATTCCAAACGGGATCGGACCACCGTCTCCTTCATGCAAAATTCTACTCCACAGACCAGAGAGAAAAGTCTGCAAAATTTAAGTCTAAGAAGACAACTCCCAGAATGACCACCAACTGGGAGCTCTTTGGCACTATTGCAGCAACATGGGAAGATGCCGTCCTTGACAACATCGACGAGGAATACGATTGACTGGTTCAGCACCTCCATGATTGCGTGAAGAATGCCGAGAGTGAGAAAGCCACAAACAGACGCCTGTCTTCGGTAACTCTCGAGCTCATTCGTCAACGTGGTTTGGCGAGAGCCTCAGGTAACCATAAGCTAACATACAAGCTCACAAAGCTGTGCAGAGATGAGATAAAGGAAGATCTCAAAGAGAGAAGAGCAGCAGTGTTGGCCAGCGCAGCAAAAGCCTGGAAAAGTATTCGCAGAGCTCGCCTGTCTTTCGCCAACTACAGGACCGAGATGACTGCCCTCCGACATCGCGATGGATCTATCACATCCTCCAGAAAGGCAATGGAGAAAATTATTCACGACTTCTACTCGGATCTCTTTGACAGCCATGCCCACCTGCCCACATACCAAATTGCGCAGGATGGATATGTCGTTCCCAACATTCTCCCTTCTGAAATCCGACATGCCATTTCACTGGTAAAGACGTGAACAGCACCTGGTCTGGACAAGGTCAGACCCGAACACCTGAAAAATCTGCTGCTAATACTCATCAATACACTGGCCCGACTCTTCACACGCTACCTGTCTGAATGCAAGGATTCGTCCCAATAATAAACCATAGGCATGTATATACATTTTCAGATTAGTACTTTTATGCTCTTAATATATTTCTGGGAATTAAATTTCTAAATCATCATCCAACTTTAAATTTTTTGAGGACATCTCATGTTGTTTTCTGAAATGATTGCACTAATTTCCATACTCAAGGGTATTGTATGAGTTTTCCTTGTTCTCCATACCCTCATTCCTAGCTCTTCCCTAGCCTCCTTTTTCAAATCTGTAATTTTCAAGTATAAGATCATCTATAGCATGGACATGATACAAAAGCACGTGTGTTACTCCTGAGTGTTGTCTGAGCACATGTGTCACCTGAATCTCTCCACTTGAGATGTGCACTTTTATACTTTTGTATCTAGTGTTGGGATGTGTACTAGGGCTCCCTCTAGAATGTGTTACTATCTCTGTCTCTCTCTTTTTCTGTCTCAGTCTCTCTCTCTCTCTCCTTCTCTCTCTCTCTTTCTCTCTCTCTCCTTCTCCCAGACACCCCACTTTCCTCTTCTGCAAAATTGTTTTTACTTTACTGATTCACTCTTCCTGAAATTTAAAATAGTAAAGTTTTAGAATAAAATAAATTTATTGTTTTCAATTACTGTAGATTCAATACATTGTGCCAGAGAAATAGAACAGCAGTTAGGGCATTTGCCCAACAAGGTTCAATCCTTAGCACCCATATCATCCCCTGAGTCTGCCAGGAGGAATTCCTGAGCACAGAGTCAGGAATCAATTCTGAGCACCAGGTATGGCCCAAAAAATATAAAAAAAAGAAAGAGGGAAAGAGAAGGGAAAAAAAGCAGGTAAGAAAGAAAGAAAGAAAGAAAGAAAGAAAGAAAGAAAGAAAGAAAGAAAGAAAGAAAGAAAGAAAGAGAAGAAGGAAAGAAAGAAAAAGAGAGAGAAAGAGGGAGGTAAAGAGAGAGAGAAAGAAATAAAATAGAAAAAAACACTTTATATGTTTTAAAATATAAGTCATAAACAGAATAGCCTCAACTAATTGAATTATCTTGAAAATAAATCACAGAAACATTGTTTCAAAATCGCTGACTTTAGAATTATGCAATGTACTTTTAGTGATCTGTGAGGCAAAAAAATTAAAGTTTTAAAACTCAATAAAAAATTTAAATATTGCTTACCATTGATTTTATACAATAAAAGCAATGCATAAAAAGACATTCATAATTGTATGCATTAGAAAATATTATATGTAATAAAATAATAAAGTTCTAAAACTAATGTCCTTAGTTTTTATTACAAAAACTAGAGCACTCTAGCACTGTAGCACTGTCGTCCCATTTTTCATTGATTTGTTCGAGCGGGCACCAGTAACTTCTCTATTGTGAGACTTATTGTTACTGTTTTTGGCATATCGAATACGATATGCCTTGGCAGGCCCTGTTGTGTGGGCGAGATACTCTCGGTAGCTTACCAGGCTCTCCAAGAGAGACGAAGGAATTGAACCCACGTTGGCTGTGTGCAGGGCAAACTCCCTACTTACTGTGTATCGCTCTAGTCTGGAAACTAGAGAAAGGAAAAAAACACTAAGCACAAAGCAAGAAGAATAAAATAATAAATTCTGCAGAAAGGAGTATAATTTCAAACAAAAAGGATGGAAATGGATAGAAAATGAGCTTAATCACTCTTTGCATGTAGGAGGGTCAAGTTCAATCTCTGGCACCACAAGATCACCCAAGCATTACTGGGTATAGTTCTGAGCACTGATATGGAAATAATACCTTAGCATCACTTGCTGTGGTCCAAAAATTAATTAGTTAATTAGAGCGATGTACAAAGAAAATAATAATACTGAATGAAAATTTCTAGGCAGCTCAATTATTTTCTATTCAAACTATATTTTGTTGAAAAAACAGAATTTTATTTTTCTAACTTGAATTCTTTAAATAATGTGTTACTTCCAAAGCATTTGAGTGTCTAATTTACATTAATATTAAAATTCTTATTTTATTGCTATATTTTGTTTGTTTATGGTCAACATGTGCTCAGGGCTGACTTCTGGCTCTATACTCAGGGATTGCTCCTTATGAGACTCAGAGGACCATATGTGGTGCCTGGAATCAAGCTGGGTTGACTGTGCGCAAGCCATGTCTCCTAACCACTGTACAACTGCTCTGAATCCTAAATTCTTTTTTATTTAGCACAGCGGGTAGGGAATTTGCCTTTTATTCGGTCGACCCAGGTTTGATTTCTCTGCCCTCTTGGAGAGCCTGGCAAACTACCGAAAGTATCTCGTCTGCACAACAGAGCCTGACAAGCTACCCATAGTGTATTCGATGTACCAAAAACAGGGTAGCCTGACAAGCTACCCATGGTGTATTCGATGTACCAACAAGTCTCATAATGGAGACGTTACTGGTGCTCACTCAAACAAATCAATGAACAAAGGGGCAAAAATGCTACAGTGCTTTCACTTGTTATTAATTTTGAGGTGGTGCCTCCCAATTGATGAGCACTCCTGAGACATGAGGTCCTTCCAGGTGAGAATCAGACAGCCAGGTCTATGGTCCAACGCAGTGGCTCAAGGATCTGTTATCCTATTCTTCAGAATGTTTTGAATCACTTTTTTTCTGTTGATATTTATTTGCAATTCATCAAATGCCTCTTCCATTCTTCCTCATTATTCATTACTTACCTGGATGAGTAATATTTGTCTTTTCCAATTCCAGCCTCAAAAATTTTACCTGTCATTTCTATTTATTCCATAGAATGAATATTTTATATAAACTGTTTCATTTCCTCCTAGTTTTCAAAATTTGTATGAATAGACCTTTTGCATAGTATTTCTTTAATATTATATATAAGAAGTGATGACCAATTTTATTTTTTAAATGTAGTCTCCAGTAACTTATTTTTCTGTTCTACCTTGACAAGAGGTTTATTTTATAGATGTTTTAAAGAAACATTTTTAAATTTTATTACTTTTCACAATTGTTTCCAGCTGTGAGTGGGGGAAGGGGTGGGGATAGAATACTCGGCAATGCTGGGAATATCATTTTCATCCACATGTTGTTCCATGTACCCTGGTTGTCCGGAATAAGTTTTGCCCTATGCAAACAGTCTTTAAAAGGCTCCATATAATGTTCAGACCCTGAAAAAATTCCTCTGGGCTAAGTAGTGTTTTAATCTGTTGACAGCAATTTAATTTTCTCTTTCTGAAGAACCTCTAAAGGAGGCCCCATGGAGAGAGGAAGCAGGTCAAGAGGAAATTAAAAGTGAAGATCCTGCTTTTTCACAACTAGTATAAATCTGTTAATTAAGCCAACCCAGAAAAATATAGGTGATTTTTAATTTACAAACTGCTGAAAGCTTGCTATCAAATAAATTGATTAGCAGCACTCATAATCAAAAGCTCTGGATTAGTAGTTAATTTGTGAATTCAATTAATAGTACTTTTTATCAAGTAATATTTGCCTCCAAAGAATAACATAACTGTGGTCCTTGTGTTCCCGGAGATAAGAAACCCTGGACTGCAGGATATGTAATGATTCCTGGCTATGTGGCTCTATATGAGTTTATGTTTTCTTGATTTTTTTTTAATTTCAAGTATGTTCTTGAATAATAAAATTTAGGGTTTTTTTTATTGAGAAAACATTGGTATAAAAGGGTTTAAATGTTGGAATTACAGCAATAGTTCAGTGGTTAGGGCACTTGCCTTGCACACAGCCAAGCTGGGTTTTATCCTGGCACCCCATATGGTCTCCCAAGCCCCACCAGGTGTGGTATTTTGACGCAGGAGTAAATTTTGAGCACTGCTGGGTATTACAAAAGCAACAACAAAGATTAATATCTACATGCTTTATGGGTACCATGTTTCTTCACCACATCCACTAATAAATTGTTTTTCCATTTTTTAAGGAAACTGTTAAGTATATGTAAAATTATTTACCACCCAGAATTGCTTTTGTTATTTCGTTAAACTATGCTGTCACAATATTATTCTGATAATTATAATTAATTCACATTAATCTAGGTAAATCTTTTTATTTCATAAAATATGTCTAAAAAAGTATAAGTTGACAAAGTCTTCGTTATCCATATATAACTCTAAAATGAAAGAGATTACACTATTTAAGAATTTAGGGTTGAACTGAATGTTATTTATCTTGAGTTCAAAAGTTTTTATTCTTTTTTGTTTGTTGTTTTGGGGCCACACCTGATATTGCTCAGGGGTTATTCCTGTCTCTGAACTCAAGAATTACTCCTAGTGATCCTAAGGGGAGTACATAGGATGCTGGGGTTTGAACCCCAGTAGAACGCATACACTATACTATCACTTTTGCACTGTGCCACCCTACCCACTGTACTAATTATTTTTCATCTGCTTTATAGTTCATTAAGTTCCTATAGCTCTCTCTTGTTTCCTTCTTCTATAGATTCATGGATTTCCAAAGTGGTATGCTTTGATTCTTTTTTCATTATCCTCTCTCTATTTGTAAATTGGCATGTACCTATGTGTGTGAGAGAAGGTGAGCATGTGTGAATGTGTGTGTAAATGCGTGTGTATGAGTGTGTGTATTAGTGTGAACATGTGTGAATATGTGTGTGAATGTTAACATGCATTGAATTTTGTTTAAGAGGTCATTGCAACATATATGTTCAACTTTGAATTTTTTTGGTAGGGTTGGGGTGTTTGAGTCGCAGGGACTACTCAAGTTTCTGTGCTCATACCTACTTGAATGTGAAATTGATATGATACATGCAAAAATTTGAAGTGTTTTCCTGCAAAAACTTCCACTAAAGAAATTTATCTAAAATATGATTTTCATCCACAATACTGAAGAAAGTTTAGAGGCACTATTAATAAGTCACTTACTGCTCATATAAATCTCCTGCTCACAAAGTCAGGGTATCTGATGGTATAAAATTGCTGTATAAGGGATTTATTTATTAAAAACAAAAGTTTATGTAGCATTCCTAAAATTACTTGTGAAAAATTAAGATATGTGTCATTTGTGGCTGCCAATTTTTTTCCGCCTCTCACAACCAAAATGCAATCAAAATGACCAAAAAATCCCCAGAAACTATTCATTAAAATTGATTTTTCTGTCTAGTTTCATTACCAGTAAAATATATGAAATACAGATATTTCATTTAGAGGGATACTTTTCTTCTCCAATAATGGAATGTCTTTCATAATATTTTTAAATAAGTGGATATCTCTAAAATGGGACAAGCAAAATCACTTTGATTTTTCATCATATCAGGCAAAAGCTTTGCATAGATAGGGAGAACTCTTAGATGTTTCTACTTGTAGATTTTTAAATTTCAAGAGATGAAGAATATATACCTAAATATACTTATACAACTCAATTACCTTGCTTTTCTTAATTTTGAAGTTATTTAAAAAGCAACAGTATGAAATAAATAAAGAGCTGAATGGCATCCATAGAAGTAAAGAAAAAGCATGATACAGAATGACATTCCATGATTCATTACATGAAGAACTTAAATATTACAGAAAAGGAAGGACAAGAGGAAAAGAATGACAGTTAATAATATAAATAAGAATTATAATCTTATATTTTAAAAACTGTTTATTCAGAAAAGGTGGTTCCTTTACATTTTATTTGTGAATGCTTTAATTGCAAAACTATGAATATCATATAAAATCACTAATTTCAAATTCAACCAACAGTCTATATACTATATGTGAATCTTTAGATAGTATCTTTTTTGAGATTTTTAGCTTCTTTTTGATAACCACTGTTATTTAATTACCTCTAAGTAAACATTATACAATAACTTTTATAGACTGCCTTTGCTCTGTTAAAAAATTATTAGTGGCTGGAGCGATAGCACAGTTGGTAGGGCAATTTCCTTGCACGTAGCCAATCCAGGATCGATTCTCAGCATCCCATATAGTCCCCCAAACACTGCCAGGAGTAATTCCTGAGTGCAGAGCCAGGAGTAACTCCTGTGCAATGCCAGGTATGACCCAAAATGCAAAAAAAATTACATATCAAACTGAATTTGTTACTACATAGAACTATATATATACATATATATATGCTACCATATATCAATATATAATCAATATGACAGGAATAACTGTCTGATTAAAATGGTCTATTTATGAGAGCTATAATACATTATTAAGAGAAACTGATAGGAAATATAAAAATGTGTTTATTTAAGAAGAATACTTATTTGATAATAGCCTTAAAGGAAAAAAAATGATTGATGGTTCTATACCTATATTTTGACTGGAGCGATAGCACAGTGGGTAGGGTGTTTGCCTTGCACACAGTCCACCCAGTCAATTCCTCCATCACTCTCAGAGAGCCTGGAAAGCTACCGAAAGTATCCTGCCCGCATGGAAAATCCTGACAACCTACCCGTGGTGTATTTGATATGCCAAAAACAGTACCAACAAGTCTCACAATAGAGATGTTACTGGTGCCCGCTCGAGCAAATGGATGAGCAGCAGGATGATAGTGATACAGTGATAACTATATTGTAATAGTGTAGCATCCAACTGATCTAATGGGAGGTTCAGTTACAGATGGCCATGTCATGCTAGAATCCTTGTTTTATTAATATCATTTCTTGTGCTTTTATTTATAAACATAATATTTGTCTATTACTTTTGCCCCAGAAAGTCCTGTTTCAAAACTGCAAACAATAAACACTGTTAGAGTTCTTAAGCATCTTCAGCTTCATTCTATATGCTACTTGTTAAAAATTTTTACCCTTGGCAGGTTGCTTTGGCAAAAGGCTTTCAAGATTATATGTCAGCCACAGAGTACAATAGAAAAAGCCAACATAGTAGTTTACAGAATTAACACGAGTAGCTATCTTCCTTGACAGATTGCTCTGTTTAATTATAGCTGTTGGGGATTGAGTCAGCTGCTTGAACAACAAGGAAAATCAGAGGGTCATTAAGATGGTCTATTAATTTTCTGTCACGAGTTCTGCATATCCATGATCTGCTTGTGCAGAAGGGCAGAACACTTTCAAAATTACTGGGCTTTTAAACCCCCATGGTAATTTCTTTTTAATCCCTCTGGTAACTTAAGGGATAAGAAAAATATGGTGATTTTAAATGCAAACTTATAATAGTTAAAATTCATCAGGTAGAAACTTTTCAATGTGAAAATATTTTTAAAGAAGAAAATAAAACGAATCCATTTAATATAATATATAACCATATTCTTTTACAACTGCTCTGTTCTCACATGTGAGAAATGAAAGGCACAATATATTCATCTCTTGGCCCAATTTTTTTCTTGGAAGACGAGATATCTATTACAGGTATTAAAATAAATGTTGCTTTAAAAAAGCAACAACAAAAAGTGTCTACAATATGCCTTTCAGGCGATATCTCAAAAATAAATAATCAAAAATCCCATTATGTGTCAGGAAAAGTCACTGAAGCAGGAGCTGCAATAATATTTTTTGGTAGCAAAACAAACTCTTAAAAGATAGCCTTAAACAAGAGTCAATTTATGTATTCTTTAATAACACCCTTGGCTACATCCTCAAATACTTTACAAATTTAGGATATCCTTCAGAAGATCACTTTATCACTGTCATCCTGTTCATCAATTTGCTTGAGCGGGCACCAGCAACGTCTCCATTTGTCCCTGTCACATGCCACTGTAGCCCGATGGCATACTGGGGCTCTTTCAGGATCAGGGGAATAAGGACTGTCATTACTATTTTTGGCATATAGAGTATGCCATGGGTAGCTTGCCAGGCTCTGCCCTGCAGGCGGGAAACTCGGTAGCTTGCTGGGCTCTCCGAAAAGAATAGAGGCTTTTGGGGTAACCTCTAATCGCCTTTACAGGTGTTCCCAGCCTACCGAATGTAAGTGTTTGGTTGACTGGCATATTGTAAAGATTGATCTGCACACTGACAAACAAGAACCTATTTGTGTCTCTGGGCAGAACCTGGGACATCTGTAGCCTCAGGTTGATCTCCTTAAGGTTGATGGAGTGTGCCCCTGGAGGTTGTTGAGCAGCTGACAGAGCAGGACCCTTATAGCAGAGGGTTTGTGGCAAGTCGAAGACCTGCTCTGAGTCTCCCAGGTCACCCAGTGGTTGGCTGACAGCACCCCATAGTGGATGAGCCACTGTTGCACACTCCAAACCATCTCTATGTCCGACAGTACTGCAACTGGACCTGGCCGGGGCAGGTGGCAACGCTGCGGCTGCCACCGCAGTTTCACCGTGTCCTGCTGACGCCATTCTGCCCGAATCTAGCAAAACAGCCAGTGATGTCTATCAGGAATCACGTGTAGAGTTCTAGGCAGGATCACAAGTAGAGTTCCATGCCTGGCGTTCTGAGTTGTGTGTTGTCTAAGGTAAGATGGTAAGCAGGGTTTGGGAGAGGGTGAGGGGTTCGGATGGCTCCTTCAAAAGATATCATGAGAGTATAATCATAGCAGAGTCAGTGTTGATAATATTTCTCACTCCTACTACCCAGTATAGACAAGGAACTGGAACTGCAATTGACAATTCATAATTAGTACATGTTCCACAGATCTTGAAACTCTTGGCATACACAATTCAGAGTATCTTAATAGTAAATATGACTGTTATGCAGGTTACTTTTGGAAGTTAGATTTTTCATCACAGTTGCTCAGATTTGATAATTAGCTTTACAGGAAATTAGGAGGGAGTATATTAATTCAAGGAGACTTTCTAATCTATGTATATGATTATGGAGAATGGAATTCACTTTCTGTACTTAAGTCCTGTGTATTCCAAGAGTAGGAAAGCATTTAAACAATAATTAGATAGGGAAAAAAGGATATAAGAAAATGACACAACTGTGGTGGTTTTATTATGTCTGGTGCTCAGATGCAAAAATAGAGCTGAAAATGATCTAGGTTTCTATGGTTTAATCTAAGATATGACCAACACATTCTATCATAAAATCATCTCTGACTGTTTGAATTATGATATCTATTTCTTTGTAACTGGATTCATCATGAATAAAACAATCACCCAGAAATGTTCCACACTTCTTTTTGAAATTGATAAATTTATAATTATATATTCCTAAATTAAATAATTGTCTCCTTCTTGATAATATCTCAATTTTAATTTTATTGTTTTGTTGTTATTGTTGTTCTTTTATGAAGCCACACAGAAATTGTTTATCTTTATAAATAGATTGACTCCTTTTAGGGGAATGTGCATACCTGGCAGTGATCAGGTCTTATTCCTACTCTGAATTCAGGAATCATTCCTGGCTTGCAGGATCAAACTCTGGTTTGGTAGAGATTTGCCTTGCAAAAATGCAGTCTTGATATTTTAAGAGATATGAGAACTGGATGGGATTATTCTAAGTAAAGTAACTCAAGGAGAGAAAAACTAATACTAGATTATTTCATTCTTGTGTGGGGAAAAAAGAAACAGAAAAAATGAAGATGGAACAATCCTTTGTATTCTGATAGCAAAACTAAGTTTACCAGAGTGAATGGGAGTAACCATAAATTGGTTCTAGCAAAATTGCTCTAGGGACATTGGTATTTTGACTGTAGGTGTGGTTTAGTAACATATATTTAAAGAGGTATGAATGTGAACTCAAATTATATGCAGTGTTGCAAATAAATGTTAGCTCAAATAAATAAGTATACAATAAATAAATGAGAAAATAAATATGTGTGGAAGAATTCTAGGAAATTTATATGAATTTATAGAATATAGTACCTACTTATCTGGTATGAACTCTATATACATAGAGATGTTCTTTGAAAGAATAAATACAAAAATAATAATTTTAGAGAGAGGACACAGGATAAATATGCCTTGGGTCATGTGATAGAATTTAACAACAATGGTACAATAAAAAGTTCTGTATTTCTAGGATACAGAACTCTTTCTTACCAAAGCCCTACACGATAGGTGTTCTTTTGATAAAAAATCATGAAGTAAATCTTAATGATTGATCATCTATGAAATACTTGACTATTATGCATGAAAACAGCTAAGGTCATAAATGTCATGGAAAATTGGAGAAAAAGCCACAGTACAAAGAAGATTATTATGACAGCAGGTAAAAGAAAAAAATTAAGAAATCTGAATAAAGTATCAATTATGATTTTAAAGTTATCAACCAGAGAGAATTAATCAGGCTGTAATCAAGAAAGCATTTGTTTGATAATAGAAATCATCATCCAGAATAAAGGCAAAGGGGCAGTGTCAAATTGTGTTCTATCATGGTCAGAAAGGGGTAGATTTAAAGGGTCTGAGAGCAAGGATGTAAATGGTCTAAATTTAGGTCAGTTATTTTGAAACTTTGTGAATTGGTTCTTAATTTTGTTCAAAAGTCATGAGCAAAGGTTTTCAGACTCAAGCTACCGTGTGCAGGTTTTACTGTGATAATCAGCAGATGTCTTCCTTTTTCTTTGCAGTTTCTGAATTACAGTTTCAGCAATTTACCTACAGGTCTCAATGTTACAGTTAGAAACAAGTGTGTTTGTCTTAAAGAACGTTCCACAATCATTTTTGGAGAAAATCTGTTTCTAAGATACACAAGAAAAGAAAAACAGAAACTACTTACATAGAAAACAGAGTAACTACAGATTGTTTTCCTTTGATTATTTCATTTTTTTCTTTCTTTTTTTTTTAACTTGCTGTAAGGATTACACTTAGGGATGTTCAAGGCTTACTCCAAATGTGATGTGGGTTGTGGGCGGGGGTTTGGGTAGAAGGGTCATGTATATGCAATGCTGAGAATCAAACCCAGAGCCTCACTTGTGCTCTGTCATTTTAGCCACTTCCTGAACCCTAAAGATGTTTTCAACATTTAAAAGATGATAAAAATATGTGATTGTAACCCAAACATGAAAGCTCGTGACTATCTCATGGTGATTCAATAATTTTTTAAAAAATGATAAAAATATATTGACAAGTTAATAAAATCAATGTTTATTAAATTATACTTTTGACAATAATCTGACATACAAAAAGACATGCGAATTCTGATTAGTACAAAATCTATTGAAGTAATTCAATCACTTATTAAACTATTTCTTGAATAAAGACAGGAGGGAGGTCGGGAGGTGGTAGAGAGGTATGGTTCTAGTTCTATATGTGGCAACCTTGAATTCATTCAAACCATTTGATATGAACTCAGGTTCCCTGAGTCTGTCCAAGAATGATCACTGAGCCTGAGTGAGAAGCCTGAGCGAGTAAAGCCTAAGTGCCACCATTGTCAGTAAGATCCTAAAACTAAAACATAAATAAATCACTGTATCACTGTCATCCCATTATTCATTGATTCACTCGAGCAGGCACCAGTAATGTCTCCATTTGTCCCAGCCCTGAGATTTTAGCAGCCTCTCCTTACTCATCTTTCCCAATTGGAGGCTTCTTTCAGGACCAGAGGAATGAGACCTGATATTGTTACTGTTTTTGGCACATCAAATACACCATGGGTAGCTTGCCAGGCTCTGCCATGGGGGCAGGATACTCTCAGTAGCTTGCCAGGAGTAGCTTGTCATGGTTAACAGATACCAGCAACAGGGGTAGGAGGCAGGGTTCACCAGGAGGGAGCTTCACATGCAGGAGGCTGGGGTCTGAGGCCCAGCAGAGCATGGTGTGGACATCCCCCAAGCCCAAACTATGTCAGCAGTGCCATGCTGCTCAAAGGCACCAAATCCTGGAGCCTGAGATCCTTCCTGGTCTCGGCCTCACTTTCTCCCAGCTGTCCTCCCTGAACTCTGCCAACTGGAAGCATCAGCACCGTACTCGGGTGCCAGGTTCTTTAATGCCATTTGTCTGCACATCACTTTCTCTGCGGAGAATCCTCAAGTCTTCAGTCAGCAACCGGACTCTTCCAGTTTAAATGCCACCAACTGCAAGAAGTCTCCCAGACTCCTCCCATTAGCCGCTTCCTCTAGAAAGCATGCCGAGTCCCCGTTGCACTGTATTCTAAGGATCCATGTTTGTCAAGATAATCACATCTCCCCAACAAGTCTCTGAGCCCGTAAGGACACTTATTCTTTGTGGGGCTGCAGTTATATTTCCCAGTCCCAGAATAATGTCCAAGAGGAAAGTCATACTCTAGATGAGGAGGTTGACAACTGTCGACAACATACCAAAGGAACAGGTTGGAATATCCCTACACACAACCCCAAATGTATGAACCTCTAATCTTTGATAATGAGCAAGAAATGTGAAGTGGAGCAAAAGAAGCTGTCTTTTGCTCCACTTCACATTCTTCTGACCCAGCAGGAGCTTGGAAAGGCATTTGTTGGTGCTGAAGCTATAGTTCATCAGGTAGGGTGCATGCCTTGCAGGTTTAATGCCTGGCATCTCATATGGTCCCCTGAGCAAGTGCCAGGAGTCATCCCTGAGCACAGAGCCAGGAGTAACTCTTAGCATCTCTGGTATGACCCTCAAAACAAAACCCCAAAAAAGGAGTCTGTTGAACCAAGATGTTCCCTTCTGGACCCAGGACCCTGAAGTGACACCATGGGGGTGAGTAGGCTGGGGCCAGTGGTCTGGGGCAGGCAGGGGCAGATCTCTGTGTCCTCTCGCCTCTCTCCCATTTCTCATTGCATGGAGAGGAGCAGGAGGCATGCTGTATGAAGAGGTAAAGGTTTATTGAAATATAAATATTCAATAACACATAAGATAGAAAACAAGCACGACATATATAGACATTTGCTGAGAAAGGACAAAACACCTGGTACCTTAATAAAAATAAATGAATAAATAAAATAAAGAACACATTTACTTTAACCTATTTGTCTATAAAAGAGGACCAGGAAGCAAATTTTCTGTGAAGCAAAATTATTTGCATGTCAGACACTAAAGCTGATGCATACTATAAAAATTCAAAGTCAAGAAAAGGCAATGAAAAGTTTGTTATTAATACTTTCATAATATAGTGAGGAAAAAGACAAATTTTGCCAGACTAGATCTTACCAAAGACTAACTGTAGTTGCTCGTTGACTGACCATTCAGAATTGCTTGCTCCTTTCTTAAATACTATTAAATTGATTTTGTGAAATTTTACCACAGTAACTTGTTTATAAGAAATATTTTTCTTGCATTATTTTTAAATAAAAGGTATAAAAGGAAGCACAGAAGACACTCATATCAACTTGTATAGAAATAATAGCAGTTATATTTGTTGTGTAATTATTCTTTCACTCAACCTTTGTAAAGTTCTATTAAATATTTTATTTGTTAGTTATGCCACTTTAACCAATGTAAACCCAGGGAAAATGAAATTAAGTAACTTAAATAATTTCTTATAGCTATTGACAAGAATTTAAAAAGAGTGACAGAGAGATAGCACAACAGGTAAAGTGCTTTTCTGGCATAAGACTTATCTGAGTTTAATCCTATCATGTATCAGGTATCAGGTAAAAGAGATGGAACCAAGGTTGGCACATGATAGGCAAGCAGATTAATTTTGTATTATAATTGCTGACCCCATAGTGGTTTAATATTTATACTTACAAGCACAAGACAAAATTTACTAAAAATTTAATATCAAGTATAAAGTCAAATTGCACACTATAGTATGTGGGGGTTGGGGTTCCTTGGTATGATGCGTTTGGTGGCAGAGAGCTGACTCCCAGCAAAGGAACAAAGAGATAGGGGAACCACAGACTGATGTTCAAAATGGCTTGTTTCTTTTCCAGAGTTAATAGTCTATTATAGAGAATCTAAGGGGATCCAAGGTACAGAACTGCATGTAGGTGTGATTGACCATTTACAGAGGTAAAGGTAAAGTATTTTGATGGTGGCAATTCTTTCTAGGGGATTAGACTATACTGACAAATTTGCTCAGGGGTGACAAGCATCTGTCTTGCTTTTCTCTTTCACTTGCTGCTGCTAGTATATATTCAACAATTATATTAAGTTTTAATATTAGCTGTTTTGTGGAATAACATTGAGAAATATAAATTCCAAAACAGTTCTCTGGGTACCGGGGCAGAAATTAAAACCAGATGGGCTTAACTTGTAAATCCCAGACTAAATCCTCGGACCAGTTAAGCTTTTCCTGCCCTATGGGATCCTGACATTTAGGTCATTACAGTTTGCATCAAAACCTTGCTTTATGATTCCTAGAGACTGCCTCATATCAAAGCCAGGGTAGCTAAGCTGCTTGCTCCAGGTCCATACAGAAATTGTTCCGTGGAACACAGTTTGTTAGGGGGTTAGGAACTACAGTAACTGTAGCCTGAGTGAAGTATTCTGACAGATTCCCAGGAGTAGATATAGTTCAGAGTCATGTAGCTCCCAAAGATTAGTAGCATAGCATTAGCAGTCTTTCTGTCCTTAATCAAACAACATTGTTCTATAGTAAAATATGAAAAGGTTATAGGGGAAAGAAAAAAAGTGAGTAATTCATTACAAATACAAAATCCAGAGTCACCAGAAGGTTTGACTTCATAAGGAACCAATCCTGACTTGGGGAATTTAGTAGCTAACAATGAGAGGTGAAGCAAAAAGGAAAGGTAAAAGATAAACTCAGGGGCTTGCCGTCCAACTGTGCACTTCCCAAGGACATTTGCTTTCAACTCTGCCCTCAGCACCTGCACGACCACCATCGCTCTTCTCAATAGGTCTGTGGAACCCGGCATTAACACCTGGACTGGCTGGGGGTGTGGACTCCACTGAAGGTGACGTGGCCTCATAAAATGTGGGCATGGACTTTTGTGGGGCTGCAGTTATATTTCCCAGTCCCAGAATAATGTCCAAGAGGAAAGTCATACTCTAGACGAGGAGGTTGACAACAGTCGACAACATACCAAAGGAACAGGTTGGAATATCCCTACACACAACCCCAAATATATGAACCTCTAATCTTTGATAATGAGCAAGAAATGTGAAGTGGAGCAAAAGACAGCTTCTTTAACAAATGGTTCTGGCATAACTGGACAACCACATGCAAAAAAAATGATTTTAGGCCTCCACCTAACACCATGCACAAAAGTCCGATCAAAATGGATTAGAAACCTCAACATCAGACCAGAATCCATAAGATACATTGAAGACAAGGTTGGCAAAACCCTCCACGACATTGAAGCTAATGGTATCTTCAAAGATGATATGCCACTGACCAACCAAATGGAAACAGAGATAAACAAATGGGACTATATTAAACTAAGAAGCTTCTGCACCACAAAAGATACAGTGAACAAACTACAAAGACAATCTATGGGATGGGAAAGAATATTCACCCAATAACCTTCAGATAAGGGGTTGATACCAAGGATATACAAGGCACTGGTTGTAATCTGCAAGAAGAAAACATCCAATCCAATAAAAAAAAAAACTGGGGTGGGGCTGGAGCGATAGCACAGCGGGTAGGGCGTTTGCCTTGCACGCTGCTGACCCGGGTTCGATCCCCAGCATCCCATATGGTCCCCTGAGCACCACCAGGTATAATTCCTGAGTGCAGAGCCAGGAGTAATCCCTGTGCAGAGCCAGCTGTGACCCCCCCAAAAAAAACTGGGGCAATAAAATGAACAGAAACATTCTCAAGGAAGAAATATGAGTGGCAAAAAGGCACATAAAAAATTCTCCTCATCACTAATCATCATAGAGATGCAGATCAAATAACTATGAGATGCCATCTCACACCACAGAGACTGGCACACATCCAAAAGAACAAAAGCAACTGCTGTTGGCATGGATGTGGGGAGAAAGGGATCCTCCTGTACTGCTGGTGGGAATGCTGACTTGTTCAGAACTTTTGGAGAACAGTATGGACACTCCTCAAAAAATTAGAAATTGAGCTCCCATTTGACCTAGCAGTACCATTCTGTGGAGTATATCCCAGAGAGGTAAAAAAAGTATAGTCAAATCGACATCTGCTCTCGAATGTTCATTGCAGCACTGTTTACAATAGCCAGAATCTGGAAAAACCTGAGTGCTTGAGAACAGGTGACTGGTTAAAGAAACCTTGGTATATCTATACAATGGAATACTATGCTGCTGTTAGAAAAAATGATGTCATGATCTTTGCATATAAGTGGATCAAAATGGAAAGTATCATCCTAAATGAAATGAGTCAAAAATAGAGAGACAGACATTGAAAGAGTGCACTCATCTGTGGAATATAAAGTAACAGGATGGGAGAGTAGCAACCAAAAATAGTAGAGATTAGAACTAGGAGTTTGGCTCCATGGCTTGGAAGCTGGCCTCACATGTTGGAGGAAAAGGCAGATAAGAAGAGAAGGAAACACCAGGTAAAGTGTAGTTTGAGGACCTGCTGGGGATGGGAGATGTGTGCTGAAAGTAGTCTATAGACCAAACACGATGGCCACTCAATGCCTCTATTGCATACCACAACACCCAAAAGAAGAGAGAGAACTAAAGGGAATGCCTTGCCATAGAGGTGGGGTGGGGTGGGGGTATGGGGTGGGGGGTAGAAGGGATACTTGGGTCATCAGTGGTGGAGAATGGGCACTGGTGGAGGGATGGATACTCGAGCATTGTATGACTGGAACACAAGCATGAAAAGTTGTAAGTCTGTAAAAAAATCAATCAGTAAATTAATTAAAGTTAAAGGAAAGATAAACTCAGGGGACTAGGGGTGCTTAAAGAACACTGTAATCTTCTCTGGGGTAAGGGAGATACAATGTGCTGATGAAGCCTAAAACATTAGGGGTTAATATCCAACAATAGTAGAAGATGAGAGTACCAATATGTTAATCCTTTGAATACATTCATCCCTAGTATCCTTCAAACTAAACTTTACCAAGTAGTGGTAGATATAAAATTGGCATGTAGTCATTTGCAATTTCTAAAATAGCCTGAGTTATCAGTTCTTTAACTTATTAAAACTGCTTATTGTCACATGTTATATTTATAAAATTTATCACTCAAAGGTTAGAAGTTTGAGGTAAAGTAACTAAACTCCTCTAATTCTCCCTAATATAAACATTACATCAATCCTGGTAAGTATAAGTATCTTAAAAATAGTGAAAATTGTTTGCTGTTTGATAGCAAGATATGTAACATAGGCAGAATTTTTGTATTTGACATGAAGTGTGGCTTAGATGATTTGGTAGAATACAGAACTGGGTGTGTGTGTGATAAAATACCGAGATTTTGTCAAGATATGTAGTAGGAGTTAACACATTACGTATAACAATAAAATAGTTGCATGGTTACAGGAATATGTCAAACAGTGTAGATAGATTTCACAATATAATATAAACTGTGATTATCAACATGTACCCTGGTATTTGGAAACTCATTTTCTCTTAACAAAAGAGCAGACTTTAATTGAAGAAAGAGAGTGTTTAATTATGTCTTTTGCAATTAGTTCCCCTCCAGGGCCAAAGAGAGAGTAGAGGGGTTAAGAGTCTTGCCATGCACACTATGAACCATATTTTGATCCTTGGCTCCACACATATCCCTGAGAACTACTGTGTGACCCAGAAAAGGAAATAGAAATTGGTCACTGATGGCAAAATCACTGTACAGTAAATTAGTTATGCAACAAATCACTTACAGAGAGAAATTATATAAAACCTTTTAGAATACCATACACATCAAAATAACATCAGAATTACCTGTAAATGTTATTCTTTTAGAATATCTATAATAACATTTAAATATATTCCCCTAGGGCTGGAACAATAGCACAGTGGGTAGGGCGTTTGCCTTGCACGCAGCCAACCCAGGTTCGATTCCAAGCATCCCATATGGTCCCACAAGGGGTAATTCCTGAGTGCAGAACCAGGAGTAACCCCTGTGCATCGCAGGGTGTGACCCAAAAAGCAAAAAAAAAAATTAATTAAATATTTATCCTTACAGATCATTTTATAAAAATATACTTTTTTATTTGTTTTAGTAATGATAGCACATACAATTTGTTTTTTGTTTGTATTTTTCTACTTTATTTTGCCCATGTAAAAGAAAGGATCATATATGGGATGTAAATTAACACACCAAGGGAACAACAAATGGCCAAAGGAAACAACCTGAGAATTGGTCTATAGAACTGAATTTACTGTCATGGGAAACAAGGGGTGTAGGGGGGTGAGGTGGAGGTTAAGTTGGGGGTGAGGACACTCTGGTAGAGGGTGTGACATTGGAATATTCTGTGTTTGGAAGCATATCAATAACAGTATTGTAAATCATGGTCCCTTCAATAAAAAATGATTTTAAATAAATTTTAATAATTTGTATTAAAAAGCAAATATCTAAAGATATCCATGGCATTTGCGAAAGAGACTGGCAAGCTCTCCGTGGCATATTCAATATGCCAAATAAAGTAACAATAACAGGTCTCATTCCCCTGATCCTGAAATGAGCCTCCAATCATTGGGAAAGACTAGAGGCTGCTAAAATCTCAGGGCTGGGATGAATGGAGATGTTACTGGTGCCTGCTTGTTTAAATTGTTGAACAAAAGGATGACAGTGATACAGACATACTTTTTTTATATAATTTAAGATAACACAGGCTATTCAATAGGTGAATATGCTAACAAACCTTCTTAAAGTTTCACAGTACTGAAAGGTCAGTAGATATCTTTAAACAAAATAAATCAAGACAAATTAACTAGTTTATTGTAAATAATTTACACATGCACAGACCAAAAATGGAAAGATATAAGTTGTAAAAGTAGCAGTTCAAATGCCTATTTTTGCCATACTAGTGATTTGGCTAATTTTTATTAAACTTATCTCTAGAAAGATAAGACATCTCTTCATTCTAAACAAATCTAGAAGGTGGGAAGTATTTATCATCTTCACTGTATCACTGTATCACTGTCATCCCATTGCTCATCGATTTACTCATGTGGGTGCCAGTAACATCTCCATTCGTTTCTATCGCATTCAGGGTCAAGGGAATGAGTCCCATTACTGTTACTGTTTTTGGCATATCAAATACACCACAGATAGCTTGCCAGGCTCTGCCATGCGAGATTCTATATCACTCTCTTCCTGGAGCTTTGTTTTATAGTCTCTGGATCTTGGCCATTGATGAGATTACATGATGCCAGGGGCAGTTTGTGGGTGTGACTGCCAAGCTACTGGAAAACTGGGGATCTGGGTGGAGGAGACCCAGTCTCGATCTGAGCAGGCTTGGAGATCTTAGTCAATGGGTCCCGCATACCTGGGTTCCTTTGCCGGTTCCTTTATGGGTGAGGCTCATCCGAGCATGTGGAGAGTGGCCTTAAGCATGGCTGTGGCCTGGTTCTGGAAGATTTCAGTTACCAGGGCTCTGCTTGTGGCTGAGGGAAACTTAACTCGCTCCCCTTGGAGGGGGCACCCGGTGAAGACAGCCTGACTTGGGGCAGGAGATTCATCTTAATGAATGAAATTTAAGAGAAAAAGTTCTTGAACATTTCTGCCAGATTATTCTCTTTTCTTTCTTTCACCTCAAACTTTCATATAATTATGAAATTACAATTAAAATGATAATTTCATTGGCTATCTCTAAAGAAGTTTTGCTGCATGTAACTTTTTAATATATTTTTTAATATCTATGACTTTCACATTATCTGTAACACAGGCCAACAAATGTAGTGGCATTTTCAGTTAGAAACAAAATGTATTAATTATTTAGTCTCCGTACAAAGTTAAAAGTCTGCTTCATTTCTAAAGAAATTTTATTCATAGAAATTAAAATTTTTACATTTTAGATATCATATATTTAAGCAGGTAAATTTGAAAATTTGTTCAAAGACCAAAATTAAGGGAAGAAAATTATACATGGTGATTGTTAGTTCATCCTTTGATAAGCAGACTGATTCACATGTAATTTTTACTTTGAATTTATTTGCTTCGGTCTTCAATGTGATACTAAGTATAGCACTGTAGCACTGTCATCCTTTGTTCATTGATTTGCTAGAGCGGGCACCAGTAATGGCTCCATTGTGAGACTTGTTAATGTTTTTGGCATATCGAATATGCCACAGGAAGCTTGCCAGGCTCTGCCATGTGGGTGGGATACTCTCAAATACTAAGTATAAATATCTAAAATAATATATTTACAAATAATAACATATATGAGCTGTCATACTTTCATATATATGCATATATATATGTACACACATACATGAAAGTATGATAGTACATCCAGTAGATGTTCAGACCTTACTCCTGATTCAGTAATCATTCCTGACTGGGTTCCAGAGAATATATGTGGTACTAGAAATCTAACTGCATACAAGGCAAGTGGCCTACCACTGTAGTATCTTTATGGCCCTTAAGTATATATTTTTAAATATCAGATTTTTAAAACTCAAGGTAAATATGCTAGCAGTAATATGTAGCTAGGAAAAAAACATAATATTGGGACTGGAGCAATAGTACAGGGAGTACTTTCCTCAAATCAGGTTCACCTGCATTTCTCCCCACGCCGAATATGGTCCCCCCAGCACCACCAGGAATAATCCCTGAGCACAGATCCAAGGGTAAGGCCTGAGAACCACTGTTTATGACTCCACACTACCTTCTGCCAAGAAATTCAAAAGGATTCAGATATAAACGTTATTTCAGATATAAAAATTACATTCCAGCTCACACTAAATTTGAGGGAGAGGGATATAAGGATCTCTCAACTGATTTTCTGGAGACTTGGTGATTCACTTGGATCTCTTGGTGACTCAGCAATCAAAACAATGTGAGTGTCCAAGAACACTGTGACGACTGGCTCTTGGTGACCAGGCTATTCCTAATTATCCCATTTTTGGTGCCCCATCAGATTGATCAGGCTTGGGACATGCAAGACAGTGGCCTCCCCCTACTATCACTCCAGCAGAGCCCAAATCACACTTAATTTTTCAAATAAGAAAACTGTTACCAAAATCCTGGATAATTTAATTTGTGATTGTTATTCAACAATTAGATAGTTAACCGTACATTGGTCTTATGAATTAGTTTTCTCCTGTTTTATTATTATTCAGGGACAAAGAAAATAGAAAAAGCAATTCTTTAAATTAAGCAAGATAATTTTTATGCCCTTGTACTTGATTGTTTTATTCTAAGATTCCAGTTGAAGATTTCCATAGATCTCCAAATAAGTGCTGATCCTAATAGTATGATAGGAATAGAAAGTACATAAGAAGAGTTCAAGAACTTGGTCAAAATCATGTTTTAAGAGCCGTGCTTTTTTCCCAAGCTTAATACATTTTTCTTCTCAGACCATGATGCACTGAAAATAGAAGCTAAGCACACACAGACACGGAGCACCAAATCGAACACCTGGAAATTAAACAATTCCCTGTTCAACAATGAGTGGATCAAAATGGAAATCAAGGAAGAGATCAAAAGATACCTCAAAACAAATGAGAATGAAGACACAAGCTACCAGAACCTATGGGATGCGACTAAAGCTGTGTTAAGGGGAAAATTTTTAGCCCTCCAAGCATTCCTTAAAAGAAAGAAAAGGCCTATAGAGAGCTTGACTTCATAGCTCAAGATCTTAGAAGAGGACAAGCAAAAGTAACCCAGCCAGACAGAAGGAAAGAAATAATAAAACTTAGAGCAGAAAATAACGATAGGGAAACCCAAAAGATAATCTGAAAGATCAATAAAACAAAAAGCTGATTCTTTGAGAAAATACACAAGATTGACAAACCACTAGCAAGACTCACAAAGAAAGAGAGAGAACCCTAATAAACTGAATCAGAAATGAAAAGGAGGATATCACAACAGAAACTAATGAAATTCAAAAAATCATCAGAGACTACTTTGAAAATCTCTATGCCATGAAACAAGAGAACCTAAAAGAAATGGACAAATTTCTTGATTCCTACAATCTCCCAAAACTGAATCAAGATGACTTGGCATACCTGAATAGACCCATTAATATCAAGGAAATTGAAACTGTTATCAAATGTCTTCCCCAAAACAAAAGCCCAGGCCCGGATGGATTCACTAGCGAATTTTTCCAAATATTTAAAGAGGATCTGTTGCCAGTTCTCTTCAAGTTATTCAAGGAAATTGAAGAAACAGGGACTCTACCAAACAGTTTCTATGAAGGTCATATCTACCTAATAGCAAAGGCAAACAAAGATACCACAAACAAAGAAACCTATAGGCCAATATCCCTGATCAACATGGATGCAAAGATTCTCAACAAAATACTAGCAAATAGAATCCAACAACTCATTAAAAAAATCATACATCACGATCAAGTAGGATTCATCCCAGGGATGCAAGAATGGTTTAACATTCGGAAATCAATCAACATAATCCATCATATCAACAAAAGTAAAAATAAAAGCCATATAATCATTTCAATAGATCCAGAGAAAGCATTTGACATGATCCAAAACCCATTTATGATAAATACTCTCACCAAAATATGCTTAGAAGGAACTTTCTTCAAGATAGTCGAAGCCATCTACCACAAACCCATGGCAGGCATTATCCTCAATGGAGAAACACTAAAGGCCTTCCCTCTAAGATCAGGGACAAGACAAGGATGCCCACTCTCACCACTTCTGTTCAACATAGTACTGGAAGTACTTGCAATAGCAATTAGGCAAGAAAAAGACATTAAGTGTATACAGATAGGAAAGGAAGAAATCAAGATCTCACTATTTGCAAGTGACATGATTCTATACCTTAGTGAATCCTAAAACTTCCACTAAGAAACTCCTAGAAACAATAGACTTGTACAGCAAAGTTGCAGGCTATAAAATCAATACCCAAAAATCCATGGCCTTCCTATATGAAAATAACGAGTCAGAGGAAAATGACTTTAAAAAAAAATCGCATTCACAATTGTGGCCCAGAAGATCAAGTACTTAGGAATCAGCCTAACTAAGGAAGTAAAGGATCGCTACAAGGAAAACTACAAAACACTACTCAATGAAATAAAAAAGGACACAACGAAATGGAAACATATTCCCTGTTAATGGATAGGAAGACTTAACATTGTCAAAATGGAAATACTCCCCAAAGCACTATACAGATTCAATGTGATCCCTATAAGGATACCCATGAAATTCTTCAAAGAAATTGATCAAACACTCCTGAAATTCATATGGAACAATAAACGCCAACGAATCGCTAAAGCAATTCTTGGGAAAAAGATTATGGGAAGCATCAAACCCCCCAACTTCAAACTTTACTACAAAGCAGTAACAATTAAAACAGCATAGTACTGGAAAAAAGGCAGAGCCACTGATCAATGGAACAGGGTGGAATATCCCTACATGCAACCCAAAATATATGATCATCTGATCTTTGATAAGGGGTAAGAAATGTGAAATGGAACAAGGAAAGCCTCTTCAACAAATGGTGCTGGCATAACTGGACAGCCACATGCAAAAAAATGGGCTTAGACATTGACCTAACACGATGCACAAAAGTCAGATCAAAATAGATTAAGGACCTCAACATCAGACCACAATCCATAAGGTACATTGAAGACAAGGTTTTTGGCAAAAACCTTCACGATATTGAAGCTAAAAGTATCTTCAAATATGACACAAAACTAAGTAATCAAGTAGAAACAGAGATAAACAAATGGGACTATATTAAACTAAAAAGCGTCTGCACCGCAAAAGACACAGTGACCAGAATTCAAAGGCAATCTACAGAATGGGAAAGGATATTCACCCAATACCCATCCGATGAAGGGTTGATATCAAGGGTATATAAAGCACTGGTTGACCTCTACAAAAAGAAAACATCCAACTCCATCAAATGATGGGGCGAAGAAGTGAACAAAAACTTTCTCAAGGAAGAAATACGAATGGCTAAAAGGCACATAAAAAAATGCTTTTCATCACTAATCATCAGGGAGATGCAGATCAAAACAACTATGAGATATCACCTCACACCGCAGAGACTGGCTCACATCCAAAAGAACAAAAACAACCGCTGTTGTCGTGGATGTGGGGAGAAAGGAACCCTCCTACACTGCTGGTGGGAATGTCGACTGGTTCAGCCCTTTTGGAAAACAATATGGTCGATTCTCAAAAAATTAGAAATTGAGCTTCCATTTGACCCAGCAATACCACTCCTGGTAATATACCCCAGAGAAGCAAAAAAGTATAGTCAAAATAACATCTGCACCTGTATGTTTATCGCAGTACAGTTTACGATAGCCAGAATCTGGAAAAAAAACCGAATGCCCGAGAACAGATGACTGGCTAAAAAAAACTTTGCTACATCTACACAATGGAATACTATGCAGCTGTTAGAAGGCATGAAGTCATGAAATTTGTATATTAGTGGATCAACATGGAAAGTATCATATTGAGTGAAATGAGTCAGAAAGAAAGAGACAGACACAGAAAGATTGCACTCATATTGGAATATAAAGTAGCAGAGAGGTACAAGCTAGCAATGATGCTACCTCTGGCAGAAAGCCCTCTGGACTTAGTCACTAAAATACTAAAGTACAGAAATCTAGAACCTCATGGCCTCTACTGTGGCCACACGACCTCATATCTCCTCATTTTCAGCAATGGAAAGCAAATTATCAAATGCTTCCTTTCCAGCAGGTCCGACTCTGAGGGGGAAACTCCAAACAATAATAGTGAGTTTTTTGTTTGTATGTAATCAAAGTAAAGAGAAAGCAAAGTGAAATTTATCAACTACAGAGACGGGCTGGGGGGCTGGGTAGCGGGGGGTTGGGGGGAGGTTTACTGTTGTTCTTGGTGGTGAAATATATGCACTGGCGAAGGGATGGGTATTAGAGCATTATGTACCTGAGACTTAAGCCTGAAAACTTTGTAACTTTCAACATGGTGATTCAATAAAAAATTAATTAATTTAAAAAATTAAAAAAATAAAAAAATAAAAACCCAAGCGAGTGTTAGTGTTAAAAAGAAGAATCACAAAGAAATAATATATTCCAGGCTATGAATTGTAAGAATCAAAATGGCCATCCATAATGATCACCAAAATGATTGAAAGAAATAAAATGATCAAAAAAAATTTCAGATGAAAGGGAAGCTATGATATTCAATGAAGTCCCTCTTGAAATGTTCTCTCAATTTCTTTGTCTTCATATAATTTTCATAGAATATATGCCTTATTTGAAGTATGTTGGTTTCCCATAATTTTTGTATTTTTTCATATATTCTACCAATTATCTCTGAATAATTTGAATTATATCCTGGTTTTCATTTATCAGATCCATGTTGTTTTTCACACTAGTTATTTAATTAAATATTTCTTCTGCAAGACATTGATAGTAAACTTTCTATTGGATATTTCTATTTGAAATGCCTGGCAGAGATTTAATTTTAATGTGTCTGAAACTTAACTGCCTATCATTCCCATTTTTCATTAATTGTAATTAGCAAAGTACAGGCTGTCACCATGTAGCTAGCTGTCCACATCAGACATACACAGTCCTCTTTCTCCTTCTTAAATCATTTTATCTTCACTTCTCAACCCAGTCAGTCATCGATTTACCTAGACTAATTCTTTTGGTTTTGTTTTGATTGTTGCTTTGGAACCACACACAGCTGTGCTCAAGACTTACTCCTAACTCAGACACTACTCCTGGCAGTGCTCAGGAGAACCATATGTAGTGGTGGGGATTGAACCAGAATTGGCAATGTGCAAGGCAAGTTCCTTAACCACTCTAAAGTCTTTATGTTCTTGACTGATTCTTTTTCATCTCCGGTTATGAATTAATTGTCTCAGTCCATCTCACACTTGTTTCAGATTTATTGTTTTGTACTTGATTACTGGAGTAATTGTTTCAAAGGTCTTCCCGTCTCTTACTTTTTGTCTGTAAGTAATCTCTTTCTATAGCTTTGTTTCCAAATAACTACTACAATGACTTTTGTATAATAAAAATTTGTTACTTTCTGCTACTTTCTACTTGTAAAGGTGAGATCTACTTTCATTATATGTAACTATACAAATTAAATAATAGCTATAATATTGTAGTTGTTTTATCATCTCCATTTATAAATATATCATCATTATAACTTAAGACTACTACTAATAACACCTTAGTGTTTACTAAGCAGTTGTGAAAATTGCTTAGTAAAAAATCTGGTACATTATTATTGCTATTAATGAAAATGGAATAGGCTTCTCAAATAATTGAAGATATGTTAAATATTACCTTTGGATATGAAGAAAAAGAATAGATGTACATACATTCACATTTTAGAAAAGAATGACTTCAAAACCAGAAAACTTTATAGGAAATTGATGAGAGTATTTAAATATCTTGAAAAGTACAGAATAAATCATTAAGAAGTTGCCGTGATTATCAATAGAAGCAGATGATCAGGAAAGAGGAAGGAAGGACCAAAGGAAATGTCTTAGGAAATGGTGTTTGTGTAGAGATGTAAGCACTGTCCAACAAAGAGTTTATTAAAGAAAAGGAATATTACTCATTTTGCTTCAGTGGTAGTTAAACTCCCAATGTAAAGATACAGATAACATTTCATATATGACTATAATTATTCATTTCTTTCATGTTTCCCAAAGTTTTCAGGTATTTTTCTCATATATTTTACTTCACTGTATCACTGTATCACTGTCCTTCTGTTGTTCATCAATTTACTCGAGGGTGTGCACCAGTAATGTCTTCATTCATCCCTGCCCTGAGATTTTACTCATATTTCCCAATGATCAGAGGCTCTTTCAGGGTCAGGGGAATGAGACCTGTTATTGTTACTGTTTTGGGCATATAAAATATGCCACCCTGAGCTTTCCAGGCTCTGCTGTGCAGGAGGGATACTCTCTCAGTAGTTTGCCAGGCTCCCCAAGATATATGTATATATATATATATATATGTGTGTGTGTGTGTGTGTGTGTGTGTGTGTGTGTGTGTGTGTATTTATTTCCCTCTATGATGATGTGCCACTCGGTCGTAAAGTGGCAAGTGGCCTAGCAGTCCAGGAATATGAAGCTCAGTCCTAGTGTGTAGAAAGCAGCCTGGAACGCAGCAGCAGTTGGTTAGTGGAGGTCAACTGCCGGGGCTCGGTCCCTTGGAGCGGGGAGGGCTCTCACACGAGCCCTGAGTGAAAATAGCAGGGATTGAAGTCCTGTGGCATGGTTATGTGAGTCTCATTTTATGCTCCCTTCCGAGAGAAGCAGCCCTGAGTTCTGGAGGGTGGCTGATGAGAAGTTCACACCCATAAGCCACCTCCTACCGGCACTACATAATCTCACCGGCCACCCTCCTCCTCTTATTTTACTTAAAGAATAATTTGACTGTTTTATGAGAAACCTAATGTTTCTTTAATGATTTTCTTTTTTTAATTAAACAAATTTTATTGGATCACCATGATATACAGTTAGAAACTTGCGTGATCGCATTTCATTCGAACAATGCTCAATCATCCATTCCTCCACCAGTAAACATTTTTCACCATCATTGTGCCCAGTGTCCTTTCTCCAGCTCAACTTTTCTGTTTCTCAAGGAAATACTTGTAAGCACTTTTTAAATCAAAATATAATATGCAGTTCTACTTTGTATTTTATAAAATACATGTGATTTTTGAGTTTTTATAAAAAATTTTTATAGGTATGCAGTCATCTTAAAACTATCATCAAGTGGGGGGTGGAGTAATAACACAGCGGGTAGGGCGTTAGCCTTGCACGCGGCCAACCTGGGTTCGAATCCCAGCATCCCATATAGTCCCCCAAGCACCACCAGGAGTAATTCCTGAGTGCATGAGCCAGGAGTGACCCCTGTGCATCGCCAGGTGTGACCCAAAACCCCCACACAAAAAAAACCTACCATCAAGTGATTATTATTATGTCATAGTTTAAAGAACTTTACATGGGTTGACGTATTGGAAAAATGTAATGAAGCACATGTCATTTCATGGTTCCCTTCTCTTTGAATGTACTATATTATGTTTCTCCAGATTGATAGCATTTAAATAAGATGTGTTAACCTGCTGCTTTATAAAGTAACAGGAAAAAACATTGGAAAATAATCTGAAGAATTATCTGTGATGAAAAATGTCAGAACTTTCTCCAAAAACGTTGAAATAGAGCCTGTTTTATATGATTCCAGAGGTATCTGACACTGACATTAGCGTTTTTCAAATTCTGATATATATGACTTTTTAGCCTCCTTTCATATTTTCAGCTAAACAAAAACCAACAGCACTTTCTTTTTATGTACAATGACACTTAGTGCTCTGAACTTAAGTTGAATTTGCTGTAAGTTGGATAGTGATAAAAGCTGTCAAACAAATAGAAAGGTGCTTTAGTAATCAAATTGATTCGAACTGTAACAGCTCCAGCACAGTTATCAGGACCTGGTTAAGAGCAGAACCCAGAAACTAAGAACCACTGATAAACTTTTCTTATTAAATTTAAAGGACTGGAGTGATAGCACAATGGATAGGGCGTTTACCTTGCACGCAGGGAACCCGGGTTCAATTCCTCTGTCCCTCTCAGAGAGTCTTGCAAGCTACCGAGAGTATCCCACCTACACGACAGAACCTGGCAAGCTAGCCGTATTGTACTTGATATGCCAAAAACAGTAACAACAAATCTCACAATGGAGACGCTACTGGTGCCCGCTCGAGCAAATTGATGAGCAACAGTGCTACAGTGCTATTAAATCTAAAAATGGCCTTTGGACCCTGCTGTGGAGCGAGCATGATGGAAGAGCCCAAGGAAGCGCCCTTGGACTCCAAGCAGCCCACTGAACTAATTCCGGCACGGGACCAGAGACCCCATGGCGGGCTGAAACAGTGGGAACCGGGCATCCCCCAATTCTTTTAACCTCTCTCTCTCTCAACTCCTCCCTCCTGAGCACAGCGCAGGGGCCGCGGTTTTCCTGAGCGCAAAATGGAGACGCCGAGCCTCTCTCTAGGCTTCTCCATCTTATGAGCACCATAAAAGGGTAAAAGTTTGTAGTGATGTTATTTCTGGTTGTACTTTCCCTGGACTTTATACAGAAACCCAAAACCTAATGTCATCTTAGCATCAGCAATATGTAATGGTTCCTTTTTAATGGGTCGGACTTTTGTGGGAGATCCTAACAAGAATAGTAAGTCTGTTGCTGAAATATTGAAGGCAATCAAAGTGGTAGCCATCTCTCTAGACTGAACTAAGCTATATCCCCACGCCGGCTGAGAAGAAATATCCTTCTTTCTCGGGAAGAGGCGTGGTGTCAAACATAGTGTGATGTCCATTAAGCAAACAGACCTGGTGGCGTGGGAATGGGATATAAGGGGAAAAATTATGTACATGGAACAGTGGGACGCTGGTGGAATCTCGAGCCGGAGCCGATACCAGCGCAAGACCTTCGGTTCCAGAAACTGCTTGCAGACACTCTACTAGTCTATCAACTAAGCCAGAGCCCCACGCCTGCTGATGACGGGAAATAACCATCCTTTTCGGTTTTTTTTTTCCCTTGTCAGGCAGCGTGGCGATTACTAAACAGGCGTGAACTCGGTGGCGCGGGGCAAGGGGGAAAAAGAAAAGTTATGTAACAAACAGCGGGACTTAATATCTCTATATTCTTAGCAGTGGAGAACTATCAAATGCCTCCTTGGCAATAGGACTGCTTTTCTTTTTTGGGAAAAACCCCAACAACGGTAGTGAGTTGTGTGTTGAAACATGGAATGTAATCGAGATAAGGCGTAAACGAAGTGAAACTTATCACTTACAAGGGTGGGGACTGGGGAGATGGGAGGGGGCGGCAGGTATACTGGGGGTGTTGGTGATGGAAGATGGGCACTGGTGAAGGGAAGGGTGTTTGAGAATTGTATAACCGACATAATCCTGAGAACTATGTAACCCTCCACTTGGTGATTCAATAAAATTAAAAAAAAATCTATTTCAAATAAAGAAAGTGTTTGTTAAAAAAAAAATCTAAAAATGTGTGCATTCTGTCTAATATCTGCTTGCTCCAAGAACAGAAAGACCCTCAAATCCTTTATTCAGGGTTTTGAAGAAGTCTGATCATCTCATTGGTGGGTGGCCACACGGTCTTTTGACATCCCATGGAATCCAGTCAGTAACAGCTCTAGTCCAGCGGTCGTCTTTGAATTGCATTATGTGTCCAGCACATCTGATTTTTGACGCCTTGATAAACAAGACAGCATCACTGATTCTGGACCATGGACAGAGGTCTAACCGGATTCCTTCTCTCACTTGAGTGAAACATGATACTCCTAGCATAGCTTTCAATTCCTCTTTGGGATATCCGAATAGTGTTCTCATCCTGCTTGCATAGGGCCCAGGTCTCTGAGGCAAATGTTAGTTAGTGCAGAAGAACAGTGGAGTAGAAAAGATGTGCCCGGAGCTGGAAGTTCTTCATCCCCTTAACCACTTATTCAATGCTCTTGAAGGTGTTCCAAGCTGCTCTCTTCCTCCTGTGCAGCTATGGTGCCAAGTCATTCCTCATGTTGAATTCTCAACCCAGGTACACATAGCTGCTGCATGCGGAGATATTCGTTCCATTGAGAGCAAATGGAATATCAGGACTAGTTCATTTTTCATAAACATTGTTTTGCTGAGATTCAGCTGTAGTCTAACCTTTCCACACTCTCGGTTGAAGTCGGCCAGCATTTGTGCCAGCATTATGTCCTGGAGAAATGGAGACATTACTGGTGCCCGCTTGAGCAAATCTAAGATCAACGAATTGACAAGTGATACATTATGTCTTGAAACTAAATCATAGTATACATGCGTGAGAATTTGTCACCTTATACTATTCAGAACGAATAAAAAGTTTTACTAAAATTGATTTACTTTTAATGTGATTTTTACCTTATTTGAACCTAAGAAAGTTATTACTTAATTCAATGATCAGTTAATAACCATACAACTCAAATAATGACACTTTATTAATTTTTGAAGAATTATACTAGTAGGGAAAGGCCTATATATACATATGTATATGATTAAATGTCAATTTAACCTCATTAAAGCAGTTGCAGAAACCTGTTGTTAGTGTTTTCTAATACAGAATTTTGCTTATATTCTTTTTCTAAGTTAATTCAAGTTTTTCTCCATAATAATTGATTGAGATTGTTGTATTTTATGTCTCGGGACTAATTTTTCTTAACTAAAAAACTTTCTCATAAAATTTTCCATTGAGAGAAGGGATCATTATGACAAAGATAGTAGGAAATGATCACTCTAGATAGGAACTGCATGCTGAAGATAGGTAAAGGAACAAACATGATAACCTCTGAGTATCTCTGTTACAGACCATAGTGCCCAGAAGAAGAGAGAGAAGGAGAGGGAGAGGAAGGGAGAGGAAGGGAGAGGAAGAGAGAGAAAGAGAGAGAGAGAGAGAAAGAGAGAGAGAAAGAGAGAGAGAGTGCCAGTGCCAGTGCCGTGCCTTCCATAGAGTCATAGAGGCAGGCTGGGGGAGTTGGGTGGTGGGAGGGAAACTGGGGTCATTGATGATGTAAAATGGACCCTGGTGGAGGGATGGGTGTTGGATCATTGTATGACTGAAACCTGATTTGAATCACTTTTGTAGCTACATATTTCGTGTTGACTCAGTTATAAAATTCTTTAAAAATTCCACAATGATGTCCTTCTTCCATTATAATAAAACATGTATTATTTTGCAAGCAAACATGCAAAGATTATGAACCTTTATGATAAAGTCCTTGCCTACCACTATTGAATTTACAATATTTATAGAAATGATTGTTTCTAAGTAATAGTACAATGATTTGAATGCTTAAGTGTGACTTCATTCCTTTTAATAAAATAACTCAGCATCAAGTTTTCTTTCTAATTTATTAACTCTAAAAATTATTCTAATCTTACAGATGATTCCTAATCATATTTTCATCATTCCTTTAGTGTACAAAAAATGTATAAACCTGTCTTCAGCTCCTCAAACCTCATTATTTCTTAAACAGTTTCATTCTCATATGATTATCCCATCTGATTAAACACCCCATGTCTGTCATGCAATCCCTAAGACACCTGTATTCTATTGCCTAAAGCTAAATTACAGTAGGTAGGTACTTGCCTTGCATGAGGTCAGCCCAGAATCAATCCTAGGTATCACATATGATTTCCTGAATCCCACCAAGAGTGATCCTGGCACATTGCTTGGTATAAATAAGCTCTAAGAACCAACTGAAATGTCCCACCTCCCCAAACACCAAAAACAATATAATTAAGAAGCAGAATTCCTATACCATATTATTAGAATATGCTTAATTTTGTAAGAAATTGTCAAATTGTAGCAATTAGCAAAGTAGTAGCACCATTATGTGTTCTTGCCAATGGTGAGAGTTTCTATTGCTCCCTATTGGCACCCCACTTGGTATTGTCAATGTAAAATCTTTGCAATTCTAAGTGGTATATAATGGTATTTCATTGTTTTAATTGGCAATTAAAATATGACATGATGTTTAGCATCTTTTCATAAACATCTGCTGGTCTCTGTGTGTGTCTATCTTGTGTATCTTATTAGGAAACTGTTCAGGTTTCTTGCTAACTGTTTAATTATAGATCATTTTCTTACTATTGTTTTAAGTGTTCTTGATATATTAAGGATAATAGTCCCTTTATTAAATATGTCTTTTGAAAATACTTTCTGTTTTTTATGAAGCTTACTTTTCTCTCTTATTTGTGATAAAGCAGTGCTGCACAAAAGTAGGGCATTTGCCTTGCATGTAGCCGACCTGGGTTTGATTCCACGGCCCCTCTCAGAGAGCCGGACAAGCTATGGAGAGTATCCCGCCCACACAGCAGAGCCTGGCAAGCTACCCATGGTGTATTTGATATGCCAAAAACAGTAACAACAAGTCTCACAATAGAGATTACTAGTGCTCACTCGAGCAAATCGATGAGCAACGGGATGATAGTGACAGTGATTTGTGATGATCATAATTTTTTCACTCACATTTTCAAAGATGTCTTTTTTTGACAAGAAAATGCACTTAAGAAAACCCTATGAGTACGTATTATATATGGAGTGTTAGTCGTATTTAGTTAAATGTCCATGATAATTTATTTAAATACCTATCTTTAAGTTAGGCCTCAAACACCATCAAGAATGGCCCCCAAAGAAACAAGTATTCTAAAATAGTATTCTAAGATAATATTTATTTACACAAAGTTACAACTGTAAATATTCTTAGTCATTACACATATATAACTATTATAGATAATTGGGGCAAATTTAGTTGTGTTTTGGGGATCAAACAAAAGCAACTTTTTGTTAGTATATGTTAGTATAAAACAGTGACACTCAATGACAGTGTATAGAAAATTAAATATTAAAAAATGTAAGCCTAATGCGGCATGAAGATATTACTACTATTAAAAAATCAGGCATAGCATAGATTTTTTTTCTATCTGGTAGAATTTTTTCTACTCAGTTTTATTGCTTTATTTGTGTGAATTCCTACCATTGTCCTCAAACTTTTAAAATTGAAATGCCGTGAGGTTTAGTTCTTGCTGCTAATCTTTTAATGAGTTCCACTCACTTACTTGGTAAACTAATTCATTGTATTGTGAAAGGTCTTATTTAAGCCAATGATTACACTCATTATTTTTCCAGCTCATACTTCTCCAAACTCTATCTCATAAGTCCGAAATAATTCAAAACACGGGTAACTATATAGTTAATTTGTCAATCACTTGTATCACTTGACATCCTGTTGGTCATTAATTTGCTCGAGTGGGTGCCAGTAACAACTCCATTCGTTCCTGTCACATGCTAGTATAACCAAATGGCATCTGGTTCCTGGAGAGATCCAGGAACAGGAAGAGCATCAAACTGTTATTCAAGGTCTTAACAAAGAAGTCTGATCATCTTGTAGGTGGGCAGCTACATGTTCTTTTGACATCCTGTGGAATCCAGTTGGTAACAGCTCTAGTCCAGAGGTCATCTTCAAATCACATTACGTGTCCTGCCCATCTTATTGTTGACACCTTGGCAAATAAGATGGAGTCCCTGATTCTCAATCATTGACAGAGGTCAGAACTCAGGATTCCTTCTCTCATTTGAGTGAAATGTGATATTCCAAGAACAGCTCTTTTGTTTTCTTTTTGGGAGACCCGAGTAGTATTCTTATCCTGTTTTCGTAGGGCCCAGGTCTCTGAGGCAAATGTTAGTGCAGGAAAAACTGTGGAATTGAAAACCCAGAGTCAGAGATTCTTCGTCCTCTTAACAACTTCTTAGATGCTCTTGAAGGCATTCCATGCCGCTCTCTTCTTCCTTTGCAGCTCAGGTGCCAGGTTGTTCGTCATGTTGAATTCTCGACTTAGGTATACATTTGGAGATATTTATTCCATTGAGAGCAAACGAACATCAGGAACTAGTCCATTTCTCATGAACATTCTCTTTGAGAGATTCAGCTGTAGTCTTATTTTTCCACACTCGTGGTCGAAGTTGGCCAGCATTTGTGCAGCTTGGCTAATGTTTGGTGTTATTAGAATGATGTCATAAGTGAAGCGGGAAGTTGTGTAGTTGCTAACTATCTATATTAACTCCCATTCCTTCCCATTCCAGTCATTGCATGGTGTTCTCGAGGGTGGTACTGAAGAGTTTTGGTGAAATGGTGTCACCATGTCAAAACCATCTTTTCACCTTGATGATCAGTTCCATGTAAAATAGTGATATCCTGGTGGTGAATCTGTAATACATCTCATGAGGGATCCTGATGTATTGAGTTTGAATGCCCTGTTTGGCTGGGGCTTCGATGACCGCTTCACTCTCAATAGAATCAAAGGCCTTCTTTAAATTGATGAATGTTAGACAGAGCGGCATCTTGAAACTCAATGAGATTGGTCACCGTGTGCATATGGTAGATCATGCTGAATCCTTTTCAGAACCTGGCTTGCTTGTATGGTTTTTCTTTATCTAGTATTCTGCCAATCATATTCAGGATAACTTGAGTCAATAACTTGTAGACGGATTGATGGACAAAAGGCAGATCAAGTGACAGTTGCTGATGTTATGGATGTCCCCCTTCTTGTACAACAGGACAATCCTTCTGGTTTTCCATTGGAATGGAATCTTGCATTCAGACAGTTAGGATGGGAAGAGCTGGGCCAGTGTATTAACGAGTACTAGTGGCAGATTTTTCAGGTGTTCAGGTCTGACCTTGTCTGGACCAGATACTGTATGCTTCTTTACCAACGAAATGGCATGTCAGATTTCAGAAGGGAGAATGTTGGGAATGACATATCTATCCTGCCGAATTTGGTATGTGGGCAGGTGGACACGGCTATTGAAGAGATCCGAGTAGAAATCGTGGATAGCCTTTTCATTTGCCTTTCTGGAAGATGTGATAGATCCGTCAGGACATCAGAGGACAGTCGTGTGGACACGGCTATTGAAGAGATCCAAGTAGAAATCGTGGATAGCCTTTTCATTTGCCTTTCTGGAAGATGTGATAGATCCGTCAGGACATCAGAGGACAGTCGTCTTGGTCTTACAGTTGCCAAAGGACAGGAGGGCATTGGGAATACTTTTCTGGGCTTCTGCTGCATCTGCCAACACTGCTGCTCTTCTCTCTTTGAGGTCTCCCTTTATTCCTTCTCTGCACAGTTTTGCAAGCTCAGATGTTAGCTTGTGGTTGCCTGCAGCTCGCACCAAACTATGTTGGTGAATGAGTTTAAAAGTTTCTGAAGACAGGTGTCTTTTTGTGGCTTTCTCTCTCCACATTCCTCACAAAATCATGGAGGTGCTGAACCAGTGGATCGTATTCCTCTTCAATGTTGTCAATGACGGCATCTTCCTGTATTGCTGCAATAGTACCAAAGAGCTCCTAGTTGGTGTTTGTTCGGGGTGTTCTCTATTTAAACTTTGCAGCTTTTTCTTCCCGCTCTGTGAAGTAGAATTTTGCATGAAGGAGACAGTGTTCTGATCCTGTTTGGCATTTTGGAACAATAGCAACATTGGACAGGCAAAGCCGTCAGTTGATTATGATGTGGTTAATTTCATTATGGAACTTTCCACTGGGAGAGTCCCATGTCCAACACTTGGAATAAGCCTTCTGGAACTGAGTTAACATGGATGCTCTTGGTCAACAACATGATGAACTCAGTCTCTCACCCTGTTCCTTCCATTTTAGGCCATGGGACCCGATGTGGAGTTCTTCAGGCGACCTTCTAGATCCTTTCTTGGTGTTAAAATCACTGACAATGACCTTGCAGAAGGTGTGGTCTTCTTTATAGAACTTCTCCAGCTCCATGTAGAACTTCTCAATTTCTTCTTCATCATAGTTGGATGTTGGTGCATAGATGACAAAGACAGAAATTTGCCAGCAATGATCCACATCTATTCAAATGTAAGTGTCCAATTTGGGTTCTTAGGCATTGGAATGAATTGATGTTCATGGCCAAGTTCATGTTGACAAAGACATCAACACCACCAATGCCTCTACTTTCGTGTGTTCTGAGGAATAGTTCTTTTCAAGTGTCAAAAACAGCGTGATGTGATTGATGCCTTCTCCTCTCAGTCAATCCAATGGCATTGAACTTGATCTTCTGCACTTGTACCATCAGGTCCTCAATGGATGGTTCCAATGCCAGCATATGTGCATTAAAAATTGTGAACAGTCATTTTAGTCCTTGTTTGGCAGGCTAGTTCAGCCCTGAGATTTTAGCAGACTCTCCTTGCTTGTCCTTTTCAATGCTGCCATGTTGGGGGCTCTTCCAGGGTCAGGGCAATGAGGCCCATTTTTGCTACTGTTTTTGGCATATCAAATATGCCATGGATAGCTTGCCAGGCTCTGCTGAGTGGGTGGCATGTAGGGAGGAGTCCCCCTTCCTACTCCTCACTTATCTACTGTAGCTGGCCCCTCTCTACCCCTCACTTATCTACTGTAGCTGGTCCCTCCCTACTAATTTGTCAATAAATAATTAATTTATATTGAATAGAGTGCTTAATATTCCTGACCAAACTTGATCCTCTACAGCTTACTTTCAGTGAAATAAAGCAGCTACAACAATAGTAATCTTTATTATTATCATCATTAGTTTTTATAATGCCTTGTATCAAATCCACGACTTCATACATGTTAGATAAGTTCTCTACTGTTAAGCTAGACCTTTCAACTAGAGTGATGACTTGTAAATGAAGGTCAATATTTCTTCTCTGTTCAAAATGTTGTAATATTTTTACACAATATAAAAAAATTCTAATTTAGTTTGCCAATGTTTCACAGTTATTATCTGGACTCAAATTTTACTAGTTTAATCTGGATCAACCTGTGTTCTCCCTTTTAACATAACAGTAAAACTCTACCGTTAGAAGAATCATATATTCTTGTGACTCCAGTGGAGCAATCAGTTACAGCGCAGCATTTATAAGAAGAATCATATATTCTTTTACCAGCTTCCTCAGTTACCTTTGTTTCTACATGCTTAACTTAAAAATATCAGTTCAAGTACTATGTTTCTGATAAGATTTATCCAGACCATATTATTGAAAACTGCAATTAACTCATTCCCTAGCATTCCAAGACACTCATTCTATTTTACTCTTAGATTTCTATAACATTTTCTATGTATTTCCCTAAGCAGTTCTTATTTTGTATTTTTAAAAATGTATGTCTCATGTTGAAATTAAACTACACAATAAGAATTTTTGATATTTTTGATATTTTGATATTTTTTCCACTCTTGTTAACTAATTTAGTTCGCTGCCTAGCTCAGTATCTTGTTTTATAAGTTGATTAATAAATTTTGGCTAAATTAAAGAAGAAATACCACGAATGTTAAAAGCTAATATATGGGAGTCATAAATCAGAATTGCAAATTCAGATATAAATTTTCTCAAATTATATTGTTTTAATCCATTTCAATGCAGAAGCTCTACATTTTTATTTTTATTATTATTTTTTGCTTTTTGGATCACACCCAGCTATGCTCAGGGGTTACTCCTGGCTATGCACTCAGGAATTACTCCTGGAAATGCTTGGGGGATCATATGGGATGCCAGGGATTGAACTCGGGTAGACCACGTGCAAAGCAAACACCCTACCCACTGTACTATTGCTCCTGCCCCTCTAAAATTATTTTGAATATGCAACAGATTGCCCATCTGTACTGAACTATTCAAAAATCACTCAATTGAGTCAAAACTGCTTCTTAGCTGTATGATTAAGTTGTAAATATCCATTTGTAAAAGATAGTCAACTCCAATGGAATGGAATCAAATTAGCAGTAGCTAAAGTATTAATCTGCAAAACTATGAAATTATTTCAAATAAAATTTAGTATAGGCAGGGAAACATTTTATTGTATATATTTTAAATGCTTTTTCATTCAAATATGTATACTAGTATATTATGTAAGCAATTTTAAGAACAATACTTTTTGAAACAAAGACTGAAAAAAACATCCTGGAAGGTGCTATTTTACAAAAGTAGGCTAGTAAGAGTGAGTACTCATCAATTAAACCAGATTATGAACTAGTTCTCCACAGTAAAATTGTATCTAAATATAACTGTACATGGAAGTTTTATAATGTAACTTTCTTTTTCTTTGTAAAGCTTTTTCTTTTAAATAGAAATTGAATACTCTGAGCATTATCTAGTCATATTACTCAGGGAATGACTTTTGATCAGCTAAAGCTAATCCATTAAATCTTTTCCCCTGATAGGGCTAATGATGTTCATAAACAAAATCTGGTGAAGGTTAAAGAATTTTTTCAGTGGGTAGGACAATTAGCTTGTGCATTGCTGACCAAGATTTGATCCCCAATGCCTCATTTGTCCGTCAACTTTGCCGGCAGTAACCCCTGAGGATAGAGCCTTGAGGATGCCCTGAGTAAAACTAGGTGTGGCCCAAAGCCCTCCGAAAACACAACAAGAGATTCTTATAGGGTCAGAGAAGCATAATTCTATTGCAATCTTTTGATATATTTCTTTTACTCTAAAAGAAACCTGTGTATTTTTTTCATTTTCTTTCTTTTTTTTTTCTTTTTTTCATTTTTTTTTTTTTTTTTTTGCTTTTTGGGTCACACCTGGCGATGCACAGGGGTTACTCCTGGTTCTACACTCAGGAATTACTCCTGGCTGTGCTCAGGGGACCATATGGGATGCTGGGATTCGAACCCGGGTTGGCCGCGTGAAAGGCAAATGCCCTACCCACTGTGCTATCGCTCCAGCCCCTCATTTTATTTCTTAAATAAAAAACAAATTGACACATTCATCAATGTTCACAGTAATAAGATTGGAATATCTTTATTTTTCACATAGAGAACAAGTCCAAAAATTATGATATTTTTGATATGGGAGGACGGGAGCAATAGCACAGAGGGTAGGGTGTTTACCTTGCACACAGCCAACCAAGCTTTGATTCCTCAATCCCTCTCAGAGAGCCCGGCCAGTTGCTGAGAATATCCCGCCTGCACGGCAGAGCCTGGCAAGCTACCCATAGCATATTCTATATGTCAAAAACAATAATAACAATTCTCACAATGGAGACATTACTGGTTCCTGATCAAGCAAATCAATGAACAACGGGACAACAGTGCAGTGCTAGATATGTGAATTTAACTGAGAATCTTCTCAGCAGACATATATTAGACCACTTCACCTTACAACTCACAAAGGAATTACAAAACTGAACATTTTCTTGTTGAGTTTTTGGGAGATGAGCTAAACAGATACTGCAGTAAAGTTGTATAGATTGTCAACAGAGAGTTGAGATTGATTATTAACACTTCTCATGGAAACAAAAATCAAAATGCCAATAAGATAGCACTCCATGCCTGTGAGAATGACCTACATCAAAAATCTATACATAACAAGCATTGCAGAAAGTGGAGGAAAGTAACCCTTATGATTGAAGCTTATTTGGTGTTGAAAGTAAACTTTCAACTAATTGCAGACTAAAGTCTGCAATAGTGGGGCAGGGGTGGGGATGCAGGGGATTTAGCAGGGCTGGTACTTGGCCACCTACTTCCTAAGTATGCACCAGAATTGTCGTCCTTCGGAACTGATGTTTCCATTAATTATAACTGTTTGACCTCCATCTCCATGGAGATTTAGTCAGTAACTGGTAGAGCAGGGTTCATAAGTGACTCAAAATGATGGAGGCCACTGAAGCCACACAAAGCATTAAACACCACCACTTTCTGAATTCAGGCTGTCTCTGCACAGAAACAAAACTGTGAAAAATTTCACATACCTCAGTAGCTCAAATGAAAACTCTGATGTTTCTCATAGTCGTGGTGGACTGCATACCCCCAATCCCCACCCCCAGACCTCCCAAATGCCCAGGCAAACCATGCCCACCTCCTACAGACTCCTCCATGTTGACTCACCTACTGGCCCTGCTCTATTTATTCCCGATGAAAACTCCCAGGAGATGCACACCAAGCAGCTAAAATTCATGGAAACAACAGTTCCTCTGACTGAAAACTCCAGAGCACTGTTGGGAGGTGGGTGAGACCAATACCCAGCCTGCTGAAGTCCCAGCAGCTAAAGCCACACCCCACTGCTGCAGTCATGCTAAGAGTTTACCTCCACTATTCATGAATACTCTGCAGAGGCCAAATTTGAATAATTTGATGGCCCCTGATACCCAGGAGAACAACTCTGGTATATCTCAGCCTCTTTCCAAACCCCAGTCCTTTCAGGAGACGCAGCAGACATACCCATTCCCACAATCACTGCCAGGTTGACTCACCCACCCTCCTGCTCTACTGGCCAGATAAATCACCCAGGAGATTCAGGCAAAGTAATTAAAATTCACAGATACACCATTCCCAGTGACTGAAAACTCTTGACCACCTTTGGCAGTGGGAAGGTTCAGTACTCGCCATAGCAGCTACACTGACACATAGCAGCCCAAAGATGCAGCCATTCCAAGTGCGTAACATTACTGCAAACAAAATGTTTTCTTTAGAAATGAAAATCTAGGAATAATTTCAGGTACTGTGGTCCCTAGGCTGAGAACACTATGTTTGTAGAGCCACAGTAACAGCTTCCCCTGAACCCTTATGTTTCCTGAAGATGCAGACACCAAATCCATCTCCCTCCTATGTTGACTCACCAATCAGCCTCACTCTAACGACTCCTGGCTAAGTTTCTCAGAAGATGCCAGCCAAGCAGCTATGAATCATGAAAACACTGGTCCCATTGAATGAAAATTATAGGGTGCCCTTGGAGGTGAGTCAAGTGACAGACCTGCTGAAGCCCGGACATCCCCATACACATCCTACTACTGCAACCATGCAAAGCATTCAACTCCACCACTTCCTGAATATTTTCAGGAAGACAGAAACCAAACTGTGGTTTGCAGACACCAAACTGTGAGTAACTTGACATAACCTGGTGCCCAGACTGAGAACTCTGGTGTTTCTTCATGTTTTGTGGACTGCATTCCCCCTACTCTGCACCTCCCCCGCCCATCCTTTGCTCTTCACTTATCTTTGTGAAGTCCCCGCAACCAATATATTTTCTCACCCACTGACTCTGCTCTCTGATTCCTGACTAAAGTTCCCAGGAGATGCATGCTAAGCAGCTAAGATTCATGGTACCACCAGTCACTATGGCTGAAAAACTTCCAAGGCACTGTTGGGAAGTGGTCAGGCTCAATAACCACCCTTCGGAAGCACTGGCAGCGGAAAACCACCCTCAACCGCGAAGAGCCATGCTAAGAGCTCAACTCCACCACTTCACAAATACTCTCTGCAGAGAAGTCAAATGTGATTAATTTAATGGACCCTGGTACCCAGGCTGACAAATCTGTTGCTTTTTGGTGTCATGGTGGTCAGCTTTTTCCCAGGACCATGTCCTCCATAAGCCCCAACTGACATGCTCAATCCCAAGCCATTGACTCACTACCTGGCTGTGCTGTAACAATTTCCAACAAAAATCACTGATGAGATGCAGACTAAGCATCTAAAACTCAAGGAAACACGTATTCGTGGGCAGAAAATTTAGGGGTCCCTTTAGGAGGTGGGTGGATCTAGTATCTACCGTGTCAATATGCAAATCCCACTGCCACAGCCATGCAAAGAACTTAACTTCAAAACTTAACAAATATTTCCTTCAGAGAGGACAATCTGGAAATAGTTTTAGCTACCCTGATGCCAAGATGAGAACACTGGTGTTCTTGGAGTCCGGTTGGGCAGCCTACCCGCCACTCTCTAAGCTCCCAGAAACTCTAGCCAGCAAGTCCACCTCCCACAGCCAATGTCATGCTCACTCACCCACCAGCCCTGCACTGTTAATTCCTAACTTAATCTTCTATGAGATGTATCGCAAGCAGCTAAAGTTCATGGAAAACCCTGTCCCAGAAGCTGAACACACCAGAGACTCCCTGTAAGTGGAAGGCCTAAGTATGCACTCTGTAAAATCCCAGCGATGGCAGCTGCACCTCACCACTGCAGCCATGCCAAGGGCTCAATTTCAAACCTTTACATATTCTCTGCAGAGACACCAAACTGAAAATCATTTCTGGTGCCCCAGTGCCCAAGCTGATAACTTGGTACTTCTTGACGATGGGCTGGGAAGCCTGCCCATATCACCTGGGCTTCCAGATGCCCCATGAGTCATGCCAGCTTCACACTATGTCAGTTATTTTGAGTCACACACTAGTAGTACTCTACCGATTCTTGACTAAATAAATCTCCAGGAGATTCACTCTAAGCAGGTATAATTCGTAGAAACACTAGTCCTTAGGTCTGAAAACTCTGGGTTACACTTGAGATGTGGGTGGACCAAATATTGGCCCTACCAAAGCTCCAGTGTCCCTACCCACACCCCACAGCTGCAGAGATTTAACCCACTCTATTGATTCCTGACTAATCTCCCAGAAGATGCAAGCTAAACAGCTAAAACACAGGTGCCCATGGCTGAAACACTGCAGGGGGGAACCCCTGAAAGGCAGATGAGCCCTTTCCTGATGAAGCCCTGGGAGTCAAACCCACGTGCCACTGCCACTGTCATGCCAAGGGCTCACCTATGAATACTTTCTGCAGAGACATCAGATGTGAATAATTTGATGGCCCCAGGCTGTTGTTTTTTTGTGTGTTATCTAATGAATTTCAACACTATAATTGCCTCTACAGTTTTTGCCTTTGTCTACATTAAAGTACCACTTCACTTGTATCACTTGTCATCCTGTTGATCTTTGATTTGCTCAAGCAGGTGCCAGTGATGTCTCTATCTGTCCCTGTTGTGTGCTAGTATAGCCCAATGGTATCTGCTCGCTCCAGGAACACGAAGAGCCTCAAAACATTCGACCAGAGTTTTGATGAAGAAGTTTGACTATCTCATTGGTGGGCAGCCACACAGTCTTTTGACATCCCGTGGAATCTAGTCAGTAACAGCTTTAGTCCAGCAATCATCTCTAAATTGCATTCTGTGTCCAGTCCATCTGATTTTCAACACCTTGGCAAATGAGACAGGGTCCCAGATTCTTGATCGTTGACGAAAGTCAGAATTTTGGATTCCTTCTCTCACTTGAGTGAAACGTGATATTCCAAGCAGAGCACTTTCAATTCCACGTTGGAATACTCAAATAGCATTACCGTCCTGTTTTCATAGGGTCCAGGTCTCTGAGGCAGAAATAATGTGCAGAAATAATGGTGGAGTCGAAAAGATGTGCCCGGAGGTGGAGGTTCTTCATCCTCTTAACCACTTATTCAACACTCTTGAAGGCGTTCCACGATGCCCTCTTCCTCCTGTGCAGTTCTGGCGCCAAGTCGTTCCTCATGTTGAGTTCTCGGCCCAGGTACCCATAGCTTCTGCATTCAGAGATGTTTGTTCCATTGAGAACAAATGGAACATCAGGAACTAGTTCATTTTTCATGAACATTGTCTTGGTGAGATTCAATTGAGGTGTCTAAGTCGGCCAATATTTGCGCCACTTGGCTAATGTTTGGTGTTATTAGAACAATGCCATCAGTGAAGTGGAGGTGGTGTAGTTGCCAACCATCTATCTTCACTCCCATTCCTTCCCATTCCAGTCATTGCATGACATTCTTGAGTGTGGCACTGAAGAGTTTCTGTGAAATAGTATCACCCTGCTGAACCCCTCTCTTTACATCGATGATTTTTTCCTTGTAGAATGGTGAGATCCTGATGGTGAATCTGTAATACAGCTCTTGGAGGATCCTGATGTAATAAGTTTGAATGCCCTGTTTAGCAAGGGCTTTGATGACAGTTTCAGTCTCAAGAGAATCAAAGGCCTTCTTTAAATTGATGAACATAGAGTAGCATCATTAGTTAGAGTAGCATCTTGAACTGTTGCAAAACCTCAATGAGCTTGGTCACCGTGTGGAAATGGTTGATTGTGATGAATCCTTTTCAGAACCCAGCTTGCTTGCATGGCTGTACTTCATCTAGTGTTCTGCCTACTCTATTCAGGATGACTCAAGGGAACAACTTTTAGATGACAGACAACAGGCAGATTGAGTGATAGTTGCTGATTTCATGGATAGGTCTCTTCTTGTACAACTGGACAGTCCTGGTTTTCCATTGGGATAGAACCTTGCATACAGACAGATAGTGTGTGAAGAGCCAAGCCAGTGTGTTGATGAGTACCGGTGGCAGATTCTTCAGGTGTTCGGGTCTGATATTCTCTGGACCGGGTGCTGTATTCATCTTTACCAACAAAATGGAATGTCAGATTTCAGAAAGGAGAAGGTTGGGAACAACATTCCCATGCTGCGAAATTTGTTATGTGGGCAGGTAGACGTGGCTATTGAACAGATTGGAGTGGAAGTCATGAATAATCCTCTCTATTGTCCTTCTGGAAGATGTGATAGATCCATCAGGATGTTGGAAGACAGTCATCTTGGTCTTGCAGTTGGCGAAGGACAGGAGAGCATTGCAAATACTTTTCACGACTTTTGCTGCATTGTTCAACACTGCTGCTCTTTTTCTATTTCAGGTCTTCCTTTCTTGCTTCTCTGCACAGTTTTGTGAGCTTGGACGTTAGCTGGTGCTTGACTGAGGCTCATGCCAAAGCACGTTGGGAATGAACTCGAGAGTTTCCAAATACAGGCATCTGTGTGTGGCTTTCCCACTCTTGGCATTCCTCACTCAGTCATGGAAGTGCTGAACCAATCAATCGTATTCCTTATCCATGTTGTCAACAACAGCATCGTCCCACATTGCCACAATAGTGCCAAAGAGCTCCAAGTTGGTGGTCATTCTGGGAGTTCTCTTTTTAAACTTAAACTTTGCAGTACTTTCTCCCCGCTCTGTGAAGTAGAATTTTGCACGAAGGAGACGGTGGCCCAGTCACATTTGGAATTGTGGGACAACAGCGATATTGGTCAGGCAGAATCTTCAACTGAATATGATGTGGTCAATTTTGTTGTGGAACGGGAGACTCCCATGTCCAATGTTTAGATTCGGCCTTCTGGATCTATAGGTTACCATGGATGGTCTTGGTCAACATGATGAACTGAGACGAATATAGAAACTGCTGGCAGTGATCCACATCTATTCAAGCATAATAATCTGATTCAGGTTTTTAGGCATTCAAATGATTCAGTGTTCATGGCCAAGTTTGTGTTGACAAGGACACTGATATTACTGACACCTCTACTGTTATCAGTAGTGGAATAGTTGAACAGTTCTTCTCCAGTGTCGAAAACTGCATGATGTGTTTGATGCTTTCTCGTCTTCGAAAGGCCAATGATGTCCTACTTGATCTTCTGCGCTTGCAGCATCAGGTCCTCAACAGATGCTTCTGATGCCAGCGTATGTGCATAGAAAGTACCGACAATCATTTTAGTCCTTCTTTGTTTGGCAGTCTAGTTTGTCCCTGAGATTTTATCAGCCTCTCCTTGCTCATCCTTCTTAATGCTGCCATACTGGGGGCTCTTTCCGTGTCATTTCAGAGGCCCATTGTTGTTCTTGTTATTGACTTATCCAATACGCCACGGGTAGTTCACCAGGCTCTGCCGTGTGGGCAGGATACTCTAGGTAGCATGCCAGGCTCTCCAAGAGGGATGGAGGCTTTTTGGGCGTCCTCTAATCACCCCTTACAGGTGTTACCATGGTTCACCCTATGTTGGAACCTCATCAAATATGGTTTGGTAATTATGGAAAATGGGTTTTAAGTGTCTAATGATCTGTCGGTCCGAAAAGCATCCTGGGTCATGGAGGTGACTGAGTAATAGAGGTAGTGGAGGTCAGCCGATGAGGTAATTATCCCGTGCCAGTAGGGTGAAGTTGTCTGGGTATTATCCCTGGAGCACCAGAGATTGGGGTAAGCAGGCAGAAGATCTCTGTTTCCGGGTCCTGTTGAGCCTGGAGTCCAAGGTCATAAAGTTCTGCTTTACCTGATTCTGTGGGGCTTCACTCATGTGTGAGGCTCGGCCCAAGTGTCTGGAAAGCAGCCTGGAGCATGGTGGTGGCTCAGTAGTGAAGGTGGAAATGAAAGCATAGAAGAATCTGTGTTCTGTTGAAACAAGTGGGATTTTCAGAGTCAACAAAACCTTAAAACATTAAAATAAATTTTAAAAATTAAAAAATAACCTCATAATATTTGCTCAATAAAAGAAAAACTAGTATTGTCAGGGTTGAAATCCACAAATTAGTATGGTGATAAAAGTCTGTGATAATGGCCAATATAAAAAACTTGGGCTTCTATTTATAACAAATAAATAGAAAGATAATGTATTCACTTTTTTAATAAAAACTTTTATTGCTGAGGTACAGTTACAGACTTACAAACTTTCGTGCTTGTGTTTCAGTCATATGATGATCGAGTACCCATCCCTCCACCAGTGCCCATTTTCCACCACCAATGGTCGCAGCATCCCTCCCACCACCCATGAATTCACTTTTAAATATGTCTAATGAAAAAGTTAATTGGTAATAATGAAAGTAGATTTCAATTTTTATAAACCCATAGGTCCCTGTGTTAACTCTTGAGAAAGACTACCATTCTTTAAATCCTGTGTGGTAAGTACTCAGACAGAACAAATGTTATCAAATTAAATATATTCCTAACTTTCAAATATATTACAAGTATGATTATGATATATGACCCCAAGTACGCTAAACCTAAATAAAATCGTTCTTGTCATCAACACTCACAAATACACAGTTACAATTCTGCAACTTTGCTCACTCACATATGCTTCCTTAAGAGGAATAGAAAGTATTATAACTGGTAAAATAAGAGTCACTAATATTTTATTATAATACTCATGGAAAAGGGTAATTGTGGTAAGATAGCCCATTGGGTCTAGGAAATTAGATTATCTACTAAAAACCTCTCTTTACTTAATAGTTACATATAGAATTTTAACAACTGAGATTTCCCCCCCATAAAATGGTGGTATTTCCAACAAAATACCAAATAAAATAAAATACATAAGCACTTTGATCAATACATTTCATATGTTGGTGTTCAATAACTACGAGCAATTATTTTTGTTGTTCTTATTTACTGTTGAAGATTGAGTTCTGATATTGTTGATATTTTCAGAGACCCAGAGGGAAGTTAAAGCAAAACAAAACAAAAACAACCTTGAATCGTGACTTCTTAAGCTCATTCTGAGCTCTTTTTACTTAGGTATATTTCTTTGAGATACCTAGTTTTCATAAGTTTACAATTCTACCATTCCATTATTACATATTATATATTGATATAACAGGCAAGTCTTATTAGAAAAAGTATTTTTTTATCATTTAGGATTCTAATTGACTAAATTTAAGCACACACTTTTTTTCAGGATTTTATGTGTAAGTACTCTATTAATCATTTTTATTTTTTATAAAAAAATAAATGGCATAGGTGTATGTTACATTATGAAATTTGGGAGAAAACAGGATTTATTAGTGTATTTATCAGACATAATAGCATCCCACTGTTATAACCTGCATGTTTAATTCCTGAGGCATGCTGTATGCTGACCCAAATCTTTCATCATCAATTGAGGTGAAGTAGGTTAATTTTTTCCTAGTTTTATTTTGGATTCATTTCCTCCAAGGTCTGTACTATCAATGGTAAGAAATGCTTTTATTTTCGTATGTGTAATAGTTAAGCATTCATTTCCAATTTTCTGTAAGACAAGTGTTAGTACGTTTAAGTCATGCCTCTGACTGCTTTTTTAATACTTTTAAAAGCATAATCTCGACAATATTTTTACTATACTAAAACATATCTTTTGTGTCCCTTTATTAAAATTAACAAACATATTTTATAAACATTAAATTAAATTTCCATGATTTTTAATACTATAAATACATCAAGGGACTTTTCATATCTGATAAAATTAACTACTACTGTGTAACAAAATGAAACAAATAATTATGTACAAATGTATACTTTTTAATATTCCCCTCCTGAAGAGTTTCTTGTTCGCGCACCTGGCTGTCTTCCCAGAGGGCCCCTCGAAGGGGTGGGTTCCAGCTTCCCTCCTTGCCCCGAGCAGACCTCTCGCAGCCTAAGACCTCTGGAGCCTAGCCACAGGCATGCCCAAGGCCCCTCTCCACACGTTTGGACGAGCCCCACACATGAAGGTACCAGCAGAGGAACCCAGGTGTTTGGGACCCGGGGCTGAGACCTCCAAGCGTGCTTGGATTGGGACTGGGCCTCTTTCACCCAGATTTCCCATTTTCCAGTAGCTAGGTGGTCACACCCAGGGACTGCCCCTGGCGCCATGTAATCCCACCAATGGCCAACATCCAGAGACTTAAAAGCAACCTCCCGGATGTGACAACTTATAGCCTACTTTTCCCTCTGGGAGAACCTGCAAGCTACTAAGAGTTTCCTGCCCACATGGGAGACCCTCGCAAACTCCCCATGGTGTATTCATATGCCAAGACCAGTAACAATGCTGGGTCTCATTCCCCTGACCCTGAAAGAGCCTCCCTCATTGGGAAGGGCGAGTAAAGAGAGGATTTTAAAATCTCAGGGCTAGGATGAAGAGAGATGTTATTGAGACCACTCGAGAAATTTGATGACCAATAGAATGATGATGATGATGATGATGATGATGATTCTCCTCCTACAGTGCTTTTCAAACCTTTCACATTATGGTATACAGAGAAAAGGACTAAGATTTCTATTTCTAGATTAAATTCTAAAAGTTGTCTCCATGTGATTTGGCATTAAAATTGACTCACTTGTGGTAGAATAGATAGCACAGGTGGTAGGGCTCTTGCATGAATCCAAACCTTGTTATGTCCCTGGGACACATATATTCCCCGTAGCATGGCCAGACGCTTTCCCTGAGCACAAATTTTGTAATAACCTCTGAGCACAGCTGCCCCCAAAACAACAATGAAGTGAAACTCAATTACATAAAATAGAATGAACTCATTTGGGGGAGACAATGCAGGACTTTATATATATATAGACTTTATATATATATATATATAAATTGCCTTATGTATAGCCACCCTATTTTGATCCCTGACATCATACAATCAGTAATGCCAAGAATGATCCCTGAGCACAGAGCCAGGAATAAGCCCTTCAGGAATAAGCCCTGAGCACTGCCAGGTGTTGCCTTACCCCAAGAAATTAATAAACAAACTCCAATCATTTGAATAAATTAAGTAATATCAAGAAAATGGAGTATAAAAAATAAAATTGAAATAGTTAAGTATGTGCCTCTTAAATTAACGTAGACCTTTTACTTCTGATATTATGGTTGAAATGGCTATATTCATGTTTGCCCAGATTTTGAAATGATTGTCTATCTTCTGATATTTTTTATAGATATTTTCAAGGACTCTTCATAAGACAATGAATAAAAAGTTTTTCAACATTCAAGAATATATGACAAAAATGAATTTTAAATCTTAAGTCCCCACTAAAATACAAAGTACAAATGATATTACAAAATAAAAAGTATTAGCCTAACACATCCAAAAGAACAAAAGCAACGGCTGATGGAGAGGATGTGGAGAGAAAGAGACCCTTCTACACTGCTGGTGGGAATGCTGACTGGTCCAGCCCATCTGGAAAACAATATGGACACTACTCAAAAAATTAGAAATTGAACTTCCATTTGATCCAGCAATACCACTTCTGGGAATATATCTTGGAGAAACAAAAAAGTATAGTCGAAATGACATCTGCACTTATATGTTCATTGCAGCACTGTTTACAATAGGCAGAATCTGGAAAAAACCTGAGTGCCCGAGAACAGATGACTGGTTAAAGAAACTTTGGTACATCTATGCAATGAAATACTATGCAGCTGTTAGAAAAGATGAAGTCATGAACTTTGCATATAAGTGGATCAACATGGAAAGTATCATGCTGGAAACAGGCGCGGGATACAGGGCCAGCCCCAGCCGGGGCCGGTGCTCGGCTCCGGCCGGCCGGGTTTTCAGCCCGGGTGCCCATGCCTTTGCAGAGCCGGTGGATGTGGAATGAGCGGGAACCAGAGACAGCTTTAGGAATTGGGGTTCCAGCAAGTGCTTGCACCCATGCATGGAGACTGTGAACTAAGCTTTTGCCCCACGCCGGCTAATGGAGGAAATAACCTTCCTTCTTGTTCTCTCTCCCATCCGGGAGAAGGCGTGGTGTCCGACATTTTGTGGGTCCGTTGAGAAGGTATGAACTTTTGGCGCGAAAAAAAAAAAAATGTGTGCTTTGAACTTGAAACAGCCGCGGGATACAGGGCCAGCCCCAGCCGGGGCCGGTGCTCGGCTACGGCCGGCCGGGTTTTTGGCCCGGGTGCCCATGCCTCTGCAGAGCCGGTGGACTTGGAATGAGCGGGAACCAGAGACAGCTTTAGGAATTGGGGTTCCAGCAAGTGCTTACACCCATGTATGGAGACTGTGAACTAACTTTGGCTACATGCTGTTCCAGGAAGGGAAATGATTCATTTTCAAACTTAAATCTTCACGGATTCAATTACTATAATACAGAAATTGTAAAGCGGCCGCGCGACATTTTATCTCTTCATTCTCATCAGTGGAAAACTTATTATCAAGTATTTCCCTGTTAATAGAGCTGTATTCTTAGGGGATAAATTCCAACAAAAATAGTGAGTCTGTTTTGAAACTCTAACAACAATAGTGAGTTATGTGTTGAAATCTGGAATGTAATCAAGGTAAAGAGAAAAGGAAGTGAAATTATCACTCACGTACGGGGGGGTTGGGGGGTGAGGGGTGGGATGTATACTTTTTTGTTTGTTTGTTTTGTTTTTTTGTTTTGTTTTTGCTTTTGTTTTTGTTTTTATTGGTGGTGGAATATGGGCACTGGTGAAGGGATGGGTGTTTGAGCATTGTGTAACTGAGATATAAGCCTGAGAACTTTGTAACTTTCCACTTGGTGATTCAATAAAATAAATTTAAAAAAAAGTATCATGCTAAGTGAAATGAGCCAGGAAGAGAGGGATAGACATAGAAAGATTGCACTCATCTGTGGAATAGAAAATGGCAGAGTAGGAGACTAATACCCAAGAATAGTAGTATATAATACAAGGAGGTTGGCTCCATGGCTTGGAAGCTAGCCTCACACTGGGGGAAAGTCATCCCAGATAGAGAAGGGAGCACCAAGTAAAATGTGATTGGAAATCCCGAGCGGGGAGGGAGATTCACGCTGAAAGTAGACTAGAGACTGAACATGATGGCCACTCAATACTCCTATTGCAAACCACAACACCCAAAAGGAAAGAGAGAGAACAAATTGAAATCCTCTGCCATAGAGGCGGAGCGCAGTGTGGGGAATGGGATAGGGATGTGAGAGGGATACTGGGTTCATAAGTGGTGGAGAATGGACACTGGTGGAGGGATGGGCTCTCGAACATTGCATGAAGAAAAAACAAGCACGAAAATGTGTGAATCTGTAACTGTACCCTCACTGTGACTCACTAATTAAAAAATAAATTATTAAAAAATGTCAATTATAATAAACCATTTTATACATGACAAAAAAAGTATTGGCCTAAAATCATGCTCTGCTTATAGGAATCCTGGATTTTATTCCATGTTTTAGCCCTGCACACTGCCCCTCAGCACCACCAGGAAAAGCACCTAAGCATGGACCACCACCTGCGTCCCCAAAAACAAACAAAAAGTGAATGAGTCTTATATTTAGCATTATACAATAAAACAAAAATACCAACAGTAGGAAAGCAATATAATCAACACAATTTTGATTAGGTAATAAACAATTCTTAAAGTAAGAGATATTGCAGTTTTTGTTTATGCTCATAAAATATATTCAACAAATGACAAAATTGGGAAATACCCAAAATTACTTTGTATAAAGAAGCAGTGACATGTGCAATTTTATTTTTAAACTTACTATTTATTGTATTAAATTACATATTTACTCTAGGGTTTAAAATATTGATGGGTATATGAACTGAGAATGATCCTGCTGAGATTCTTTTAATAGAGCTAAGTTAGACAATTCTCTTTTCTGCTATTTGGAGAAGATAGAATTCTAATAAGAAATTCATGTCTTCCTTTTCTTTTTAGGGATTTTGGGCCATACCCATCAGTGCTCAGGGCTTACTCTGGGCTCTTCGGTAAAGGACCACACCCAGTGGTTCTCAGGGAAACATAGATGTACCTGAGATGGAATCCCAATATGCCCGTGCAAAGGAAGTGCCTTTCTTGCTGAATTATCTCTGTGATCTCAAATCTATTTTACTTTTAAATGCTTTTTATAATGTTTTATTGGCAAGCCATCAACTTCTTCCCAAATCTCTTTTATCTCAACTCATTATTGTAGTAACTTGAAGCTTTAATCCACGAGAAAAGGATATATTTTTCATGCACTATCTCAACAGGAAAACTTGTGTTTTTTGGATATAGGATTTACTGAATGGTTCCCACGACTTTCAAGTCCCAAAGATAAAAGTAAGTCCACATTATAAGCTTTACTTGGGATTCTTTAACTTTTATGTAGCACATGGACTTCTCTAAATTTGACTTAAAATTATTATTAATAATTAATGATATGATTAATAAATAAAATTAATGATATTTTTATTAATATTAATAATGGGCTCAAACTACTATTCCACTAACATTCTTTAAAGAGATAGAAAATTACAAATAATTGTAGGTGCCCTGTTGCCTGGTGTCTTCTCAGAGTCGGGGCTGACCGCCTCTTCCACCCTCAGTACTCCGAAGCCCCAACAACCACACCCATTCTCCATTGCCACCAACATGTCAACTAATTGGCCTAGACCATAGATTCCTGACACCTCCGAATTTTTCAATATTGAAATTCCAGTAGGAGTACATCAAATTAGATGGGAAAGTCACATAGAAGGCAACTAAACTTGATAAATTTAAACAGTAAAGCAAGGCTCAACTAACAAACATCTTTGTAAATTCTTATATAGTACTTAACAACCTCTTAATTAGATATAACAATTCTCATATAAAAATTGTTTTTTAGTATTTGCCTATTTCAATATTGGAGCTTACTAATTTATCTACTCAATTCAACTGTATAATTATATCAACAGTTGTGGCTTTCATCTACATTAAGAAAAATTATTTTTTAATCAAACAAACATTTTAAAAACTGTATCATTAAGTTTACTATTCTTTTCATATTTTGGGGGGATATATGGGCCATATCCTGGTATGCTTATATCTTGCTCATGGCTTTATGCTCAGGGATCACTCCTGATCATTCCTGGGGGATGGGAATTATATTAAATGCAAGGGATAAAACTCAGGTCAGTTGCATGCAAGGCAGGTGTCTTACTCACTGTACTATCTCCGGTTACTTTCTTCATACTTTAAATCTTTCAGACCAGAGTACCTCAATGTGGAGAGTCCAAAAATATTTTTAGATTTTTAAAAATTTGTTACTTTAGTATAGTCCAAGAATTAACAGTAATGTTAAAGTTGATTGTGTTAATGTAGATAATTAGACTGCCACACCACCAGCAAAGTGCCCATGACCATCCACCACTGCTCATGTCTCTTCTAGTTTGGTTTTCTTTCCCTCTTCTTAGTTCCACTGTTTGATAATTTCTCTATTTCTATGCCCGTGGTTTGCTATTGTTCAGTACTATCTTTGTATTTTGATGGTCAAAATGTGTGAGTAGATAGTTCATACATTGTCAGAGAAGATTGAACCAAATTAGGACTATACCCTACTTTATTCTTATAATTGTCAGTAAAATTGTATCACTTGTAGTATCACTTGTAGTCCCGTTGATCTTTGATTTGCTCGAGCGGGCGCCAGTAACGTCTCCATTTGTCCCTGTCTCGAGCTAGTGCAGCCCAATGATATCTGCTTTCTCCAGGAACAGGAAGAGGCTCAAATAGTTCATTCAGAGATATGACGAAGAAATCTGACCAGCTAATTGGTGGGCGGCCACGAGGTCTTCTGACATCCTATGGAATCCAGTTGGTAACAGCTCTAGTCCAGTGGTCATCTCTGAATCGCATTACATGACCGGCCCGTCTGATTTTTGATGCCTTGGCAAACGAGACAGCATCCCTGATTTTTGACCGTCGATGGAGGTCAGAACTCCGGATTCTTTCTCTCACCTGAGTGAGACATGATATTCCCATCATAGCTCTTTCGATTCCTCTCTGGGACACCCTAATAGCATTCTCATCCTGCTTGCATAGGGCCCAGGTCTCTGAGGCATATGTTAGTGCAGGAAGAATGGTGGAATCAAAAAGATGTGCCCAGAGTCGGAGGTTCTTCATTCTCTTAACCACCTCTTTGACTCTCCTAATGCATTCCACGCTGCTCTCTTCCTCCTGTGCAGTTCTGGCACCAAGTCGTTCCTCATGTTGATTTCTCAACCCAGGTACATATAGCTGCTGCATTTGGAGATATTCGTTCCATTGAGAGCAAATGGAGCTTCAGGGACCAGTTTGTTTTTCATGAACATTGTCTTGTTGAGATTCAGCTGCAATGACATTTCCACACTCGTTTCCACACTTTTACTCAACAAGTCAGTAAAATTATTTCAAAAAATTGAGAATCATTTATTCTAAGTCTGATGGTTTAAACATTGTGTATGAGAAAAATCAGTATTATATCACTAACAAGTAAAGCCAAATTCTGGCCTTATATCTTTAGCACTTTCTCCATCAAAATTAAGAATTTGGGTGCATGCACACATATTCACTGACTCTGACCCAAAGAGGCATATGTGTATGACAAATTGTAGGTTAGCCAAAAGCAGATTGGAGTCTTCATTGTTTAGAGCATAGAGAAGAAAACTTCACACTGTAGTAATAAGAATTTTATTATGATTTTTGCAATGTCATTAAGGCACAATCTTATAATAATAAGATTCTTCCTGGTATTCTGTCTTAGGTCAGAAATTTTGTTGTAATAAGGATCTCAAGCAATAACTATCTAGAAAAATATGACAGGAGAAAATTGATTTACAATAATTAACTTTCAAATTAAATTTTCTTGTACCTTTTTAATATATAAGCTATTTGTTTAAATGTGGTCATCTGTCAAGAGTCACTGTCACTGTCACTGTCATCCCATTGCTCATCGATTTGTTCAAGCGGACACCAGTAACATCTCTCATTGAGAGACTTATTGTTACTGTTTTTGGCATATCCAATACGCACAGGTAGCTTGACAGGCTCTGCCGCGGGGGCTCGATACTCTCGGTAGCTTGCCAGGGTCTCCGAGAGGGGAGGAGGAATCAAACTCGGGTTGGCCACGTGAAAGGCAAATGCCCAACCGCTGTGCTATCGCTCCAGCCCCTGTCAAGGGTAACAGGTAAAATTATTAAAAATTATTTATCTTGAAAGAACATGAAAGAAAATATATGCATATTTATTAGATTATCACTGTGACCATAAAAATAATATGTGTAACAGCTAATGATGACTGTGAGGTATTTCATGTGGCACTGTATATTATGATTCCCATGAAAAGATCTCCTTAACACTAACCACATATAACAAAAATAGTAGTACTTTTTTAAATTTACAGATGAGGAAAGAAAGGCTTTATGAGAGAAATCAGCAATAAATAATCTCTCCAACTTTTCAAGACCTTGGAGTGAAGAGTAGGATGTTAGTGAAGCAAAAAAGAAAGTTTATACATTTGACAATTTTTAAAGTCTCACGAGAATGAAAGAATGATCATATGCATTATGTGGTTCATTGACAAGATTCAATACATCATTTGAACTCCAAAGAAACTGAAAATAAAAAATAAGTTGAAGTTATGAGAAAATTGAATCATCATAAACCTAAAGAACAGAACTAATCAGCCATTGCTTCTGGATAATAAATATCATGCTTTTCAGCATCTATCAAAATTATACTAAAACAAATGCAAGTAGAGTCCTTAGTAAGTTTGTAACATACAGTATAAATTGAGAAATATGTCTCCATGTTAAAACTGAGCCTTCTGTGCAAGCAACAACCTTCATTCATTAAACAGTGAAGTACATCACCCTGCGTGAAAAATGTAGTGTTATTCTGAAGGTTTCCCAAACCATGTGACTTGTCATTTTATAGATAGCCTTGTTAGTAAGGAAGTCTATATATTTATATATTACCTGCTTTACTAAATTAGGTCAAGCACTGAGAGAGAAAGTTTGGTACATACCCAGATCATAAAATCACCTTCCAAGATACAAACGAAAAGTAACAACTATTTGCCAAAGAGTAACATCTGGGGTGTCTCATAGCACAATCCCCACAATAATAAAACTGGGTACAACATCCAATTTTCATATTTTATTTGTGTTAATTCCACAACTACATGAGGACTCATTTACTTCTAAAAATAAAAGTGCCAGAGCATCTGTTCAGGTAAATCCCAAATCAAGTAAAGTTAAATGTGGTCTTTGGAGACAGATTTTTTTTTGTCCTTTAAATAAAAATGATTTGTTTTGAGAACCTTTGATCAACAGTATTTGAAAAGTTTGCTTTACTAAGAAATTCTTCACAAGAATTACTTCTCATGGAATTATTCGGTGCTGCATCATAACGCTAACTCAAAATGACAGTGTAATTATAGACAAAAGATATGATATTTTTATATAATTTCTATATAAACAGTGATAACTCTGGTAACTTTAACTTATTATCATGTTCTTCAGTTTCATTTTTTAAATTTTACTTTTTAATTTTATTTTATACTTTGAATTAAATATTTTTATTTATTTATTTTTAAATTTATTATTTTTTATTAGTGAATCAGAGTGAGGGTACGGTTACAGATTTACATATTTTTGTGCTTGTGTTCCAGTCATACAATGCTCGAGTACCCATCCTTCCACCAGTGCCCATTCTCCACCACCGATGATCCCAGTATCCCTCCCATCCCCCTACTCCATCCCACCCCACCCCACCTAGTCTCTGTGGCAGGGCATTCCCTTTTGTTCTCTCAATCCTTTTGGGTGTTGTGGTTTGCAATAGAGGTATTAAGTGGCCATCATATTCAATCTATAGTCTATTTTTAGTCTACATCTCCCATCCCGCATGGGTCCTCCAACCACACTTTACTTGGTGTTCCCTTCTCTATCTGAGCTGTCTTTTCCCCCAGCATGTGAGGTCGGCTTCCAAGCTGTGGAGCAAACCTTCTGGTATTATTTCTATTATTCTTGGGTGTTAGTCTCCCATTCTGTTATTTTATATTCGACAGATGCATGCAATCTTTCTATGTCTGTCTCTCTCTTTCTGACTCATTTCACTTAGCATGATACTTTCTTTTCATGTTGATCCACTTATATAAAAAGTTCATGACTTCATCTTTTTTAACAGCTACATTGTGTTCCATTGTGCAGATGTACCAAAGTTTTTTTAACCAAACATCTGTTTTCAGGCACTCGGGTTTTTTCCAGATTCTGGCTATTGTAAAGAGTGCTATTTTAAACAGATGGACACACAAGTGCAGATGTCATTTTGACTGCACTTTTTTGCCTCTCTGGGATATATTCCCAGAAGTGGTATTGCTAGATCAAATGGGAGCTCAATTTCTAATTTTTTGAGAAATGTCCATATTGTTTTCTAAAAGGGCTGAACCAGTCGGCATTTCTGCCAACGTTGCAGGATGGTCCCTTTCTCCCCACATCCACACCAACAGCAATTGCTTTTGTACTTTTGGATGTGTGCCAGTCTCTGTGGTGTGAGATGGTATCTCATAGTTGTTTTGATCTGTATCTCCCTGATGATTAGTAATGAAGAGCATTTTTTTATGAGCCTTTTGGCCATTCTTATTGAGAAAGTTCGTATTGGCCATTCCTTGAGAACGTTTCTGTTCATTTGTTCACCACATTTTCTGATAGGGTTAGGTGTTTTCTTTTGTAGAGTTCAACCAGTATCTTATATTCCCTTGATATCAACCTCTTATCAGATGGATATTGGATGAATATCCTTTCCCATTCTGTAGTTTGTCTCTGTATTCTGGTCACTGTATCTTTTTCGGTGCAGAAGCTTCTTAGTTTAATATAGTCCCATATGTTTATCTCTGTACGCACTTGGTTGATCAGTTGTGTGTCATCTTTGAAGACATATTTAGCTTCAATATCATGGAGGGTTTTGCAGACCTTGTCTTCAATGTACCTTACGCATTGTGGTCTGATGTTGAGGTCTTTAATCCATTTTGTTCTGACTTTTGTGCATGGTATTAGGTCGAGGTCTAAGCCCATCCTTTTGCATGTGGTTGTCCAGTTATGCCAGCACCATTTATTAAAGATCCTTTCCTTGCTCCACTTCACATTTCTTGCTCCCGTATCAAAGATTAGATGGTCATACATTTGGGGCTGTGTGTAGGTATTTCCCACCCTGTTCCATTGGTCTGCAGCTCTGCCTCTGTGCCAGCACCATGCTGTTTTAATTATTACCACTTTGTAATAGAGTTTATGGTTGGGGACAGTGATGCCTACCCATCATCTTTTTTACCCAAGAATTGCTTTAGCTATTCATGGGCGTTTCTTGTTCCATATAAATTTCACAATTGCTCGATCCATTTCTTTGAAGATTTTCATGGGTATCCTTATAGAGATCGCATTGAACCTGTAAAGTGCTTTGGGGAGTATTGCCATTTTGACAATGTTGATTCTCCCTATCCATGATCTGGGCATATGTTTTCATTTCCTCATGTTCTCTTTCATTTTGTGGAGTAGTGTTTTATAGTTTTTTTTGTAGAGGTCCTTTACTTCCTTAGTTAAGCTGATTCCGAGGTACTTTATCTAGGGCACGATTGTGAATGGGATTGCTTTTTTCATGTCGCTTTCCTATGTCTCATTATTTGCGTATAGGAAGGCCATGGACTTTTGACTACTGATTTTATAGCCTGCAACTTTACTATACAAATCTATTGTTTCAAAGAGTTTCATGGTAGATTTTAGGATTCTCTAGATATAGTATCATATCATCTGCAAATAGTGAGAATTTTATTTCTTCCTTTCCTATCTGGATGCCCTTAATATATTTTTCTTCCCTAACCGCCATTGCAAGTACTTCCAGTACTTGCAATACTGGCAGAGAGTCTCTAGCCCGCACGCCTGGCTGTCTTCCCTGGGGCCCCTTGGAGGGGAATGGGCTCCAGCTTCCCTCCCCACTCCAAGCAGAGCTCCCGGCAGCCGAAGACCACCAGAACCTAGCTACAGCCATGCTTGAGGCCCCTCTCCACATGTGTGGACAGGCCTCATGCTTGAAGGTACCGGCAGAGGAACCCATCAACGGTCAACATCCAGAGAGAGACTTAAAAGCAAGCTCTCAGAAGTGCATGATATCTTGTAGCCTGCTTCTCCCTCTGGAAGAAACTGGCAATCTTCTGAGAGTTTCCTGCCCACATGGGACAGCCTTGCAAGCTTCCTATGGTGTAATCATATGCTAAATCCAGTAACAAGCTGGATCTCATTCCCCTGACCCTGAAAGAGCCCCCAGTGAGACATCGTTGGGATGGGCCAAGTCGGGAAAGACTTCTCAGATCTCAGGGAAAGGATGAAATGAGAGGTTACTGAGCCCGCCCGAGAAATCGATGATTAATGGGATTTCATGATTCATGATTCCAGTACTATATTGAACAGAAGTGGTGAGAGTGGGCATCCTTGTCTTGTCCCCGATCTTAAGGAAAGGCCCTTAGCTTTTCCCCATTGAGGATAATGCTTGCCATGGATTTGTGGTAGATGGCTTTTACTACCTTGAGGAAAGTTCCTCCTATACCCATTTTGGTGAGAGTTTTCATCATAAACGGGTGTTGGATCTTGTCAAACGCTTTCTATGCATCTATTGATATGATCATATGGTTTTTATCCTTACTTTTGTTGATATGATAGATTATGTTGATTGATTTCTGAATGTTAAACCATCCTTGCATCCCTGGGATAAATCCCACTTGGTCGTGGTATATGATATTTTTGATGAGTTGTTGGATTCTATTTGCTAATATTTTATTGAGGATTTTCACATCCGTGTTCATCAGGGATATTGGTCTATAATTTTCTTTGTTAGTGGTGTCTTTCTTTGTTTTTGGTATGTGCCTCATAGAAACTGTTTGGGAGAGTTTCTGTTTCTTCAATTTCCCGGAAAAGCTTGAGAAGAACTGGAAACAAGTCCTCTTTAAATGTTTGGAAGAATTCGCTAGGGAATCCATCTGGACCTGGGCTTTTGTTTCTGGGGAGACTTTTGATTACAGTTTCGATTTTCTTGATATTGGTGGGTCTATTCAGGTTTTCCAACTCTTCTTGGTTCAGTCTTAGGAGATTGTAGGAATCAAGGAATTTATACATTTCTCTTAGGTTCTCTTGTTTCGTGGCATACAGACTTTCAAAGTAGTCTCTGATGATTTTTTCAATTTCTTTGGTTTCTGTTGTGATGTCCCCCTTTTCATTTCTAATTTGATTTATCAGGGTTCTCTCTCTCTCTTTCTTTGTGAATCCTGCTAGTTGTTTATAAATCTTGTTTATTTTCTCAAAGATCCAGCTCTTGGTTTCATTGACCTTTCAGCTGTTTTTTGGGTTTCCATGTCATTATTTTCTGCTCTAAGTTTTATTATTTCATTCCTTCGGTCTGGTTTGAGTTCCTTTTGCTGGTCCTTTTCTAAGATCTTGAGCTGTGAAGTTAAGCTATCTATGTAGGCCCTTTCTTCCTTCCTGAGGAATGCTTTCAGAGCTATAAATTTTCCCCTTAACATGGATTTAGCTGCGTCCCATAGGTTCTGGTAGCTCGTGCCTTCATTCTCATTTGTTTTGAGGTATCTTTTGGTTTCTTCCTTGATTTTCTTCCTGACCCATTCATTGTTCAATATTGAGTTGTTTAATTTCCAGGTGTTTATTTGGTTCTCTGTGTCTGTGTGTGATTAGCTTCTATCTTCAGCGCATTGTGGTCTGAAAATATAGTTGATACAATTTATATCTTCTCGATTCTATTGAGGTATGTTTTGTGACCCAGGACGTGATCTATTTTGGAAAATGTTCCATGTTCACTTGAAAGAATGTGTGTTCTTTCTTTTTGGGGATATAAAGCCCTATATAGGTCTATTAGCCCTCTCTCTTCCATTTCTTTAATTAGAGTCAGTGTTTCTTGTTGAGTTTTGTTCTTGTTGATCTTTCTAGAGGTGACAAGGTGGTGTTAAAGACTCAGACTACTATTGTATTGCTAGCAATGTCCTCTATAAAGTCTGTTAGCAGTTGTTTTAAGTATTAAGCTTAGCCCGGTGGCTGTACGTGTGCGGCCTCTGCTGTTGCACGACCATGGCCCGGGAGGCCAGCTAAACTAATTTGGGCACCAGCAGCTTCTTGCAGAAATGTCGCTAGACTGTGAACTGAGCCCCAGCTGCCATTTTATGACGACCACAAAAGGGAGGTACGAGCTTGCAGTAATGCAATTTCTGGAAGAAATTTCCCTGGACTTAGTTACTAAAATACAGAAATCCAAAACCTGGATTTCTATTACTGCCTTGCGACCTCATATCTCTTCATTGTCAGCAATGTAAAAAAAATAATTAAATGCTTCCTTTTCAACAGGTTGACTTTGGAGGGGGAAACTCCAAACAATAATAGTGAGTTTTTTGTTGAAATATTGAATATAATCAAAGTAAAGAGAAAATTAAAGTGAAATTTATCAGCTACACAGACAGGAGGTAGGGGGCGGGGTAGGGGGGAGGTATATGGGGTTCCTGGTGGTAGACTATGTGCACTGGTGAAGGGATGGGTGTCTGAGCTTTGTATAACTGAGACTTAAGTCTGAAAGCTTTTAAACTTTCCACATGGTGATTCAATAAAAATAAAGAAAAAAATTGAAAAAAAACTATTAAGCTTGTTGCTCATCAGGTGTGTATACGTTTAAGAGTGTGATTTCTTCCTGTTGTACATATCCCTTCATAAAAAGAAAATGACCTTTGTCATTTCTATGACTTTCTCATGTCCCTTCTAATCTTTGTCAACCTGAAATCTATGTTGCTGGATACTAGTAAGGACAATCCAGCATTTTTGAGGGAGTTGTTTGCTTGCAGGATTGTTTTCCATCCTTTGACATTGAGTCTGTGTTTGCTCTGACTGTTCAGGTGTGTTTCTTGTAGGCAGCAGAATGTTGGGTTCCATTTCTGAATCCATTTTGCCAATCTGTGACTCTTTATTGATGAATTTGGGCCATTCACATTGAGAGAGATTATCGTCATAGGGTTTTGTGTCATCTTTCTGAAAGCTTTGTTGTTTTTGTAGGGCTTTTCCTTGTCTTACATTAGTCCCTTTAGTCCATCTTTTAAAGTTTGCTTTTGAGTCTATGAAGTTCCTGAGCTGTTGTTTATCTGTGAAATAGTGTATCGTTCTTTCGAGTTTGAGTAAGAGTTTAGCTAGATAAAATATTCTTGGTAAGGCGTTCATTTCATTGAGTTTTTTCACTATATCCCACCACTGTCTTGGACTTGGAGGGTTTCCTGTGATAGGTCTGCTGTAAATCTAAGGATTGCTCCTTTGTATGTGATTTCCTTCTTTGACTTTGCTGCTTGCAGTATTGTGTCTATCCATCATTCTGACTATAATATGCCTTGGAGTCTTTTTATTAGCATCTCTTTTAGGTGGCACCCTTCAGAGTCCTTGGATCTGGATGCCTGCATTCTCCAACTCTGGGAATTTCTTAGCAATGTTGTCTCTTTAACTGTGTTTTTTTTTCATTGGGGTTATTTCCCTGTCCTTCTGGTACTCCAATGATTTTTATGTTGTTCCTTTTTAGGTCATCTCCTAGGACTCTGATTCACCCTCGAGCTAACTTGAGGTCTTTTGCCATTATTTGTTGTTGCCTGTAAGCTTTCTACAGCTCATCTTCAAGCTCACTGTAGCCATTCTACTGTTGAAAGCACCTACTAAGTTTTTTATATCATCTACCAATTCCTTTATTCGTGTCACTTTTGTTTGTAGCTTTGAAATTTCTGCTGTCATTTCTTCCTGCAATTTTTTTTGTGGACCATTTGATGCTTCTTTCATATCCTCCCTTAATTTATTGGACATGTGTTCCATGGTTACTTTGAGTTCCTTGAACATCTTCAACCTTTCCTCTCTGAATTTTTTATCTGAGATATTGTATTTGTGGGTAATTCCTCTTGGGGCTTCTGAAATCTTTTCTTCATTCTCTCCTCATGGTGGGGATTTTCACTATTTCTTCATAATGTTATGGAACTATAGAGGTGGAACCTACCAATTTTCTCTCCCTATTCCCTCTTGCAGCAAGAGGGGATTCTGGATGAGCTAAGTGAATGATGATAGACTTTTTCCCCTTCTAGAATACTTCCTTACTCTCAAGCGCTCCTTCTGGTTTATGTGGGGCCCCTAATAACGACTTGAGGCAATGCTCTCTTTATAAAGGGCTTGTGCAGCTTCTTTTGTTCACTGACAGTTTTTGTGAAATTAGAATAGGCTAATGGACTATAGGTATATAGTGATTGAGATGGCCAGGGTGTTCTTCAAAGAAATAGGTTATACAGATTGTGACCTAAGTCTCCAGAGCAGGGAAGAAGGGAAAATAACTTCGGGTCACCGGCCCCACAGGAGGCCATGCCCCTTTTGTTGAGGCAATTCCCCATGATGTAGAGGCCATGCCCCCGCAACCTGTTAGGGGAAGGAAGGAGCTAGGGCAGCACGCAGGGAGGTCTGTGGCCGGAAACTGGGGTCCTATGGGCATTCAGGGGTGCTGTGCCAGTCCAGCAGGACAGCTCCAACAGGCCGGGTGGAGCTGAGAGGGTCCTATGCACCTGTTCAGGAATTTTACTTTTTTCTTATTTTTCAGTTCTTTACAACCATCATATTTCTCCTTTCATTAGATCTATGCTCACTCTTGGTCCCTCATTCTCAACAGAATTATCAAAAATGGAATCCCATCTAAAATAATAATGATATTAATAATTATAATAACAACAACTACTACTCAATGAGAAGTTACAAACATTTTTACATTTGCTCAATTAAGTTTTAGTTCTTACCTCTCAAGTGTGGACTTTCCATACTCTAACAATATCCATCCGACTTCACTATTATTCACAAGATCATATGGTAACTCTTAATCTCAGCTAAGGTACTTCCTAGGAATTTTTCAAAGTTATTTTGATTATATATCATCCAAGTGTTTCTAATTTTGTCTATTTTGTCTATATAATTTGTCTATATACAAATTATATTTGTTTATAATTTATAAGCCCGACAAGCTACCAAGAGTATCCTGACAGCATGGCAGAGCCTGGCAAAGCTACCCATGGTGTATTTGATATGCAAAAAACAGTAAAAACAAGAGTCACAATGGAGACATTACTGGTGCCTGCTCAAGCAAATCGATGAACAACAGGACAGCAGTGCTACAATGCTATAATTTATAATGCTTCCGAACACCTCCAAAGCTGGGAAGGTTTAAAAGTCATTTTTATAAACTACAAATCAAGAAAACACAAGTAGAAATACTAGTGACCCATTTACTGAGTATAAAACTTAAAAAAAAATATTTGCCTAAGTGCAAAAAATTACAATAAAAAGCTAGCATTTATAGATATTATTTTAATTTTATTTTACAGAATAGAAGTATGAGTTCAAAACATTGTTTTCTAAAATTACTTATGTTCTGTTTTCTTTCTCATTCACTGATGTGTTGACTCTGTAATACATTTGTAATGCAGTTAGATATATTTATAAGATCTATATTCCTTCTTTTTTCTCATGACCCAATTGGATTTTATTGCTATTTCGGTTTATTTACACTAAAAATTATTTTTTGATTAATGATTCCATGGGTTTTGACAATACACAGAATCCATAGTCACTCAAAGAACTGTATCTTTGTCATCATAAAAGCTGCATATTTATAGACAATTCTGTGTTCCAAAATTTTTCATTATTTGAAAGACATTTTCACATTTTCTTTGAATTATTTTTCATGTGAAATATTCTCTCAATTATATTAGATTCCTTGTGGACACTAAATGACTTCTTTGATGGCAGATTTAAGCTTTTCTTTTCTTGACTGCCTTTGAGCTATTTTATTATGACATGTTTGGCAAACTTTATTCATTTTTCTATGACTGTGTTTATTCTAATTCTCTGGTATTTGGGTTTAATATTTCCATAATTTGGACAAATTTACTGATAATTTATTGTTCAAAAATTTCTTATCCAATCACTCCCCATTAAAAGTCTATATTATAAGCACACTTTGGCAATAAGCTTAAAGATGATCTATTTAAAAAAGCTATTAAAAAACTATTTAAAAAATGTAAAAGTCTTTACATTTTAAAAATATTTCCGCATTTTATTTTGAATACCCTTTATTGATATTATTATCTGTATAGTATGTGATATGGCATTTACTTTATTTAGAATTTTTCATCTCTCTCATCACAATATTTTATCTTTAGAAGTAAGATTTTAATTACTTAAAATATCTTCCATATATCTAGTGTTGTTAACTATTTTAGTAACTTTTATGATAACTCATATATTCATATTGTTTTGGGGTGTTAATGAATTATTTTATTCAAAAAGTGTTGATGATTCCTAATTTTCTGAATTTAATGTTCTGCCCTGGATATTATTTTTAAAATTCCTAAATATATTCTTTATCTTTTTTCAGTATAGTTATTACTAATAAATTAAATAAATTAATTATGTTATTTCATAAAATTAAATAATTTGATGGGATTACACACACCTGGGTTTCTCTGCCGGTACCTTCATGCATGAGGCCTGTCCAAACATGTAGCGAGGAGCCTCCAGCATGGCTGCAGCTAGGTTCCGGTGGTCTTCAGCGGCCGTCGGGAGCTCTGCATGGGATGGGGAGGAAAGCTGGAGCCCATCCCCTCTGAGGGGCCCCAGGGAAGACAACCAGGCGTGTGGGCAAGAGACTCTGCATCACTCTTCTGAGAGCTTGCTTTTAAGTCTCTGGATGTTGACCATTGATGGGATTACACACACCTTGCCCGCATCAAGAGACTTCCAACATCCAGAGACTTAAAAGCAAGCTCCCAGAAGCGATATGTTTAGCCTACCTCTCCCTCTAGGAGAAACTGGCAATCTTCTGAGAGTGTCCTGCCCCCATGGGACAACCTTGCAAGCTCCCCATGGTGTATTCATATGCAAAATCCAGTAACAAGCTGGATCTCATTACCCTGACCCTGAAGAGCCCCCCGTGCAACATCGTTAGGAGGGCCAAGTCGAAATAGACTCCTAAGATCTCAGGGAAAGGACGAAATGAGATGTTACTGAGCCCGCCCAAGAAATCGGTGATTAATGGGATATCGTGATTGTGATTGTGAATTAAATAATTTAAGAACATTGTAAAACTCTTATCATTATCATTTGCTGTATGGATTTAAAATAGTACTGGACTTATTATTCCCCACAACTGAAATCAAGAAAATTTGTGGAACTGAAGAGAATGTACTGGACTCTCCCTTCAGCTTTTATTTCAGACAGTGTGGACTGTAACTTTAAAAGCAATAAGTTGGAAGCCACAGGATTTACCTTACTTGTTCCCCATCGCCCTTTGCTTTATTGTCAAGTGTCCAGAGTTTTGAAATCCAATATCGATTATATTTTTCTGTATTCTTTTTGCTATAGGTTCTGTTTTAGGCAAGTCCACTTAATTCTTGTTACTCCAAGTTGATCAAATAAGGAATTTTCTGTTCCTACATATTGACACAGAATAAAAGAAGAAATCCAGTTTTGATCATGAGCCACATGATCTTGAATTTAAGAATTTCTCTACTACTTAAATTATTCAGATTGGATAATTTAATAGAAATCATTTTGAGGCATATTTTATTGTTTTTTCACTTTATAATCTACCTACATGTAGATTGAAATGTATAATATTAAATATTAAATTATAGGAATTATATAATTTTATCATAGAAATTTGTGGTATAAATTTTTATACCAGTCAATATTTTGTTTATGCCAAAAATGAGCTAAAAGACAGGTTTGATCTCCAACCAGCTATGGTTCCCTGAGATCTGTTGGGAGTGAACCCTGAGTGCAAAACTTGCAGGAAAACTTGAACATCACCAGGGGTGGCCCAGAAACCAAAAAACTAAATAAGAAGTTGTAAACAAAAAATTTCTTAACTTAATAATCTCATTCTAGGAGTGATTTTATTCTATTAATCTCAAAATAACAAGTAAGTGCTGAGTGATACTTCTCTTAGGTGTAAATTTTGTAGAACTTCTGGGTCTTTATTGTTAGAACACAAATATGAGTGAGGTCAAAGAAGAAGTTAGGTAAAAGAAAAATTTATTTTGATAAAACAAAATTAAAATAGGGACGGCTCTCAGGTAGACTCTGCCCTTCCAGGCTCTCCCACGACCCTCCAGACCCTGTTGTTCCCATTGCCACACATCACTGCTCGCTTCTCAACTGCATCTCCCCTGTCCTGCAGGTAATTGGCCCACTGTGAACTCCTCCTACTGAGCTTTGGAGGGCTCTCAGGCGGCCCCGCCCTTCCCAGCTCTCCCAAGACCTCCCAGACCTGAGCACTGCCAGTGTCCCAAGGGGTTACTGTGGGCGTGGCCTGTATCTCAGAGGGCGTGGTCTCAAAAGGCCGCAGTTATTATTATTTCTTTAGCATAATCTGAAATAACCTGTTCCTTTGAAAAATACCCTGGCCATCTCAATCACTGTATGTCAGTAGTATATTAGCTTATTCTATCTTCACAAAAACTATCCATGAACAATAGAAACTTTGCAAGGAGAGCATAGCCTTAAACCTTCATTAGAGGCCCCACATAAATCAGGATGAATGCCTGAGAATAAGGAATAAATCTAGAATAGGAATAAGGCTACCATTATCAATTTAGCAAAAACAGAGCCCCTCCTCCTGCAGCAAGAGGAAATAGGGATAGACAACTAGAACGTTTCAGCTCTATACTCTATACCAATATGAAGAAACAGTGAAAATACCCTCCATGAAGAGAGGATAAAGAAAGATTCCAGAAGCCTCAACAGGGGCTACCCACCTATACGACCATTCAGAAAAAGAATTCAGAGAGGAAATTTTGAGGAGAGTAGATGTACTCCAAGCAACCATGGAACAGACATCCAATAAACTAAGGGAGAATATAAATGAAGCATTGGAGCAGTCCACCAGGAAAATGCAGGAAGAAATGAGAGCAGAAATTTCAAAGCTACGAATGGAAGTCACACAAATACAGGAATCGGTAGATGAATTAAAAATCTCAGTAGGAGCCCTCAACAGTACAATGACTACAGCCAAAGACAGAAACAGTGAGCTCGAAGATGAGATACACAAAGCTTGCAGGCAACAACAAATAATGGCAAAAGACCTCAAAATGGCCCTAGAGTGAATCAGAGTCCTAGGGGACGACCTCAAGAGGAATAACATAAGAATCATTGGAGTACCAGAAGCACAGGGAATCAACCACAATGAAAAAACACAGTGAAAGACATCATTGCTAAGAAATTCCCAGAGATGGAAGAAGCAGGCATACAGATCCAAGGAACCAAAGAGTACCAGCAGAAAGATACCCGAATAAAAAGACTCCAGGGCACACATAATCAGAATGATGGATGCTGTGGATAGAGACACAATACTGCAAGCAGCAAGATCAAAGAAGAAAATCACATACAAAGGAGCAATCCTTAGATTTACAGCAGACCTATCAGAAGAAACCCTCCAAACCCAAAGACAATGGTGAGACATAGTGAAAAAACTCAACGAAATGAACACATCACCAACAATACTTTATCCGGCTAAAAATCTCACTCAAACTCGAAGGAACCATACACTATTTTTTGGATAAACAACAGCTCAGGAACTTCATAGACTCAAAACCAAACTTAAAAGAAGGATTAAAGGGGCTATTGTAAGGCAAGGAAGAAGCCCACAAGAACAACAATCCCCAAAGGTAGATGAAACAAAACCCCATGACAATAATCTGTCTCAATATTAATGGTCTAAATGCACCAATTAAGAGATACAGAGTGGCAAACTGGATCCGAAAACTAAACCCGACATTCTGCTGACTGCAAGAAACACTCCTGAACAATGAGAACAAACACAGACTCAAAGTCAAAGGATGGAAAATAATCCTGCAGGCAAATAACTCCCTAAAAAAAGCTGGGATGGCCATACTAATATCCGACAACATAGATTTCAGGTTGAAAAAAATTTGAAGGGACAGTGAAGGTCATTTTCTATTTATCAAGGGATACATACAACAGGAAGAAATCACACTCTTAAACGTATATGCACCTAATGAATGACCGGCTAAATACTTAAAACGACTCCTAACAGACTTTAAAGAGGACATCACTAGCAGCACAATAATAGTTGGAGACTTCAACACTGCCTTATCACCTCTAGATAGATCGGCAAGAACAAAACTCAGCAAGGAAACACTAACTTTGAAGGAAAAAATGGAAGAGAGAGGCCTAATAGAATTATACAGGGCTTTACACCAAAAAAGAAAGAATACACATTCTTTTCCAGTGCACATGCAACATTTTCCAAGATCATGTACTGAGCCACAAAACATAGCTCAATAGAATTGGAAAAATAGAAATTTTATCAACTATCTTTTCAGACCATGATGCACTGAAGATAGAAGCTAATCACACACAGACATGAAAACCAAAGCAAACACCTGGGAATTAAATGGCTGGGTGTTGAACAATGAGTGGGTCAGGAAGGAAATTGAGGAAGAAATCAAGAGATACCTCGAAACAAACGAGAATGAAGACACAGCTACCAAAACCTGTGGGATACAGCTAAAGCCATGTTAAGGAGAAAATTTATAGCTCTGCAAGCATTCCTTAGGAAGGAAGAAAGGGCCTACATAGATAGCTTGACTTCACAGCTCAAGATCTTAGAAAACGACCAGAAAAGGGAACCCAAACCAGACCGAAGGAAAGAAATAATAAAAATTAGAGCAGAAGTTAAGGACATGGAAACCCAGAAAACAATCTGAAAGGTCAATGAAACCAAGAGCTGGTTCTTTGAAAAAATAAATAAGATTGATAAACTGCTAGCAATATTCACAAAAAGAGAGAGAGAACCCTAATAAACCAAATCAGAAATGAAAAGGGGGACATCACAACAGAAGCCAAGGAGATTCAAAAGATCATCAGAGACTACTTTGAAAGTCTATATGCCATGAAACAAGAGAACCTAAAAGAAATGGATAAATTCCTTGATTCTTACAATCTACCAAGACTGAAACAAGACGACCTGGAATACCTGAACAGACACATTAATATCAAGGAAATCAAAACTGTAATCAAAAGTCTCCCGAAAAACAAGAATTCAGGTCCAAACGGATTCACTGGTGAATTCTTCCAAACATTTAAAGAGGACCTGTTGCCAGTTCTCCTCAAGCTTTTCCAGGATATTGAAAAAACAGGAACCCTCCCAAACAGTCTCTATGAGGCACATATCTCCCTAATACCAAAAGCAAACAAAGACACCACGGAAAAAGAAAACTATAGACCAATATCCCTGATGAATACCGATGCAAAGATCCTCAACAAAATATTAGCAAATAGAATCCAACAACTCATTAAAAAGATCATACACCATGACTAAGTGGGATTCATCCCGGGGATGCAAAGATGGTTTAACATTTGGAAATCAATCAACATAATCCATAATATCAACAAAAGTAAAGATAAAACCATAAGATCATATAAGTAGATGCAGATAAAGCATTTGACGCGATCCAACATCCGTTCATGGTGAAAACTCTCACCAAAATGGGTTTTGGAGGAACTTTTCTCAAGATAGTCAAAGCCATCTACTACAAACCTATGGCAAGTATTATCTTCAATTGGGAAAAGCTAAGGGCCTTTCCTCTAAGATCAGGGACAAGACAAGGATACCCACTCTCACCACTTCTGTTCAATATAGTAGTGGAAGTACTTGCAGTAACTGTTAGGCAATAAAAAGACATTAAGGGCATCCAGGGAGGAAATGGAGAAATCAAATTCTCACTATTTGCAGAAAATATGATACTATATCTATAGACACCAAAAACCTCTACTATGAAACTCTTAGAAACAATAGATTTGTGCAGTAAAATTGCATGCTATAAAATCAATACCCAAAAATCCATGGCCTTCATATTTGCAAACAATGAGACAGAGGAAAGGGACATGAAAAAAGCAATCCCATTCACTATCTTGGTCCAAAAAAATCAAGTACCTTGGATTCAGGTTAACTACAGATGTAAAGGACCTCTACAAAGAAAACTCTAAAATGCTACTCCATGAAATAAAATAGGATATGAGGAAATGGAAACATATCCCCTGCTCATGGATAGGGAGAATCAACATTGTCAAAATGGCAATATTCCCAAAGCATTATACAGATTCAATGCGATCACTATAAAAATACCCATGAAATTCTTCAAAGAAATGAATCAAGCAATCCTGAAATTCATATGGAACAAAAAACACCCACGAATAGCTAAAACAATTCTTGGGGAAAAGATGATGGGAGGCATCACTCTCCCCAACCTTAATCTTTACTACAAAGCAGTAACAATTAAAACAGCATGGTATTGGAACAAAGACAGACCGGCAGACCAGTGGAACAGGCATTGCCTGAACTCTACAAGAAGAAAACGTCCAACCCCATCAGAAAATGGGCGAAGAAATGAATAGAAACTTTTCTAAGGAAGAGATACGAATGGCCAAAAGGCACATGAAAAAATGCTCTGCATCACTAATCATCAGGGAGATGCAAATCAAAATAACTATGAGATACCACCTCACACCACATATAATGGCACACATCCAAAAGAACAAAAGCAACTGCTGTTGGATAGGATGTGGGGAGAAAGGGGCCCTTCTAAACTGCTGCTGGGAATGCCAGCTGGTTCAGCCCTTTTGGAAAACAATATGGACGCTTCTCAAAAAATTAGAAATTGAGCTTCCATTTGATCCAGAAATACCACTTCTGGGAATATGTCTCAGATAAACAAAAAGGTATAGTTGAAATGACATCTGCACTTATATGTGGATCGTGGCACTGTTTACAATAGCCAGAATCTGGAAAAAAACCTGAATGCCTGAGAACAGATGACTGGTTAAAGAAACTTTGGTACATCTATACAATGAAATACTATGCAGCTGTTAGAAAAGATGAAGTCATGAACTTTGCATATAAGTGGATCAACATGGAAAGTATCATGCTAAGTGAAATGAGTCAGAAAGAGAGGGACATACATAGAAAGATTGCACTCATCTGTGGAATATAAAATAACAGAGTAGTAGACTAACACCCAAGAATAGCAGTATATAATACAAGGAGGTTGGCTCCATGGCTTGGAAGCTGGCCTCACATGCTGGGGGAAAGGCAGCCCAGATAGAGTAGGGAACGCCAAGTAAAGTGTGGCTGGGGACCCCAGGTGAGAAGAGAGAAGTGTGCTGAAAGTAGACTAGAGACTGAATGTGATGGCCACTCAATACCCCTATCGCAAACCACAACACTTAAAAGGGAGAGAACAAAATGGAATGCCCTGCCACAGAGGTAGGGTGGGTTGGGGGGGAGACGGATTGGAGGGTGGGTGGGGAAAAAATTAAAATAACGCTAAAGCCTTTAACAGAAATAGATTAATAAATTTAGTAAAATAATAAATTATACATAAAGGCATACATTGATTTTGAAAAATAACATTTAACTGAAAATTCATTCCTTATCATCCAAATCATATATCTTAGGTCAGCAACAAAAAAAATCCTAAGTAGGGACCTGGAGATATATTAGAACATTCACAAGCAGATAATTCAAGTTTTATCACTTCTAGAGCTAGTAATAAATTCTGAGCACATCTGGGTGTTCCCTACCTTTCCTCCCACCTGCCCCCGCAAAACTCCATATTGGTCATAGAAAACAACTACTATCAATTTTTAAACCACTGGAAGCATATTTCACTCCTTAGCTTTGTCTTATTTTATCTTTAAAGAACATGGACTTTCTGCCATGTAGGGGAAATAATTTCAAATATCTTTTCAGGAAGGTCTTTGGTCTGCTACAACTTGCTTTCATATGATTTGTTGCTTCTATTTCCGAAATTAAATGATGTAATGTGTGTAAGATTTTCTTATTTTAGTAAAAGGAAAACAAAGCTTTGTATGGTTTGCATAGATGTGTTGGGAACATAACACAATCTTACCAAAGCGGAAATTCTCTATTTATCAAACTGTTGCCCATTCCAAATATTATTGGGAGAAGTGGAGAGTGAAAGGAGATAGTAGCTTTGAGAGAGAAAATGCTATCTCCCTCCTGCTTTATCTACCTCCTTCTACCTGGGGAAGTGCCTGATCTGGAGATAAAGGGTGGGGTGAAGGATTCAGACTGTTAAAATGTACATAGAGGGGGCAGGGTGCTGGCAGGGCTGTTGCACTGTCATCCAGTTGTTCATCATTTTGCTCGAGCGGGCACCAATAACGTCTCCATTGTGAGACTTGTTGTTACTGCTTTTGGCATGACTAGGATTAATTCCTGAGTACAGAGCCTGGAGTAATCCTTGAGCATCTCAGATTGGTCCTCAAACCAAAACTAAACTGAATTAAACAAACACTCCACAAACAAAACACATAAATCAACCCAGACTGTTAAAATCATCTGCTCAAGCAATTGCACATAGAGGACACCAGCACCTTGCCATGGTGCAGTCGACAAGCGGCAGGTCAGGTCCACTTGGCCTTCAAGATCAGGAACTTGTTCCCACCAAGATGAGACAAGACAAAGGATAGCCCTTGGCAGGAAAAAGAAAAAAAGTCCTGCCATCCACCCAGGTTTCCAGGTCTGACATCTGCTCTCTTGGGGGAAAATTCAGGACACATAAATAGTGAAGGCAAACTGTGTGTTTGTGTGTGGGGTGGGGGGCAAGGGTCAAGGGTTTTTGTTGTTTTTAGACGTCCTATTCAAGAGGGAATATGAACTTCTCCGCAGGAAGTGAACTGAAAGTTGATATTCCAAGTTGAGTAGCAGGCACCCCCCAGATGGGTTTATATGCTGCTTATGATTGTGAAATTAATTTTATAAAGTTCTTTCAATATGTCCCACTTTGGGCTTTCTAGACTGGTAAGTTTGTTGCTGGGTTGTTTTCCAGAGGAAGAGCCTTAAACTTTGGCTGGTCTTTTAAATTCTTGTCACAGTTGTTTGCTTCTGTTGAAGTTTTTCCTTTTAGCAAGGGTAGGATCTTCTGCTTTCTCTGGGACTGACACTACTGACAGTCTTATAGGTCTCAGTTCCTTTGTCTACAAAGGGGTATGGCTTTCATGCTTTGGAGCTATTTGAGAACTGGTTACAGAGTAACATTAAATCACATCATGGTTTTGTTACTTTCTGCCTGAAATTCATTTCAGGGGTCCCCTCTCTACCTGGCAGCTTTGTTGTTTACTGCTTTAAATTTTAAATTATTAACTTCCTCCATGAAACTTCCGTATTATAAATACTGGTGAAATATCTATGCGTATTAGAAGGTCTACATGTGAGCTTTAGTAGATTTACATGTTTGACTCAAATTTTGTGTCTTAGCAATGATATGAGTATTTTCAGACTCTCATTAATATTTTTCTTCAATGCCTGCTCCCAATTAACCTTTATAGTTTCTTTAATGCAAAAACATTGCACTTTCTACCATTGGCATTTTTATCTTTCTAATCACATTTTTCATCTCCTTCTTTTGATTTCAAATCTAATTATTTTGAGATTGCTATCACCTAGGTGTTTTAAAACCACTGTTATCAATAAGTTCTTTTCATTAAAAAGAAAAGTTTACTTTATCATTGTCTATTCTTCAACATTCTGTTAGATGCCATCACCCTTAGAGGTTTAAAAAAATGATTGCTATTTCAGAAGACTTAGCCCATGAGCCTTAATATGTCTATGTATGTCCTTATGTCACTAGGTGAGTATTTAAACTTAACCAAGTTGAAGAGTTCCATACTTAACAATATGCATCCAGAATTTAAGTCCTTTCTATTTAAATTTGCATACAAATATATGTGTTAAAGTAAAGCAGTAATATTTCTCTGTTTGATTAGCAGTACCATATGGTTCTCTGAGAATCTCCAGGCAAGGTAATTCCCTAAAATACCCCTGCAATATCCCATACCATGAAGTATGGTCATAGTATGCTTAGAACCACCAGCCCAAGCAAAATGGAAAATGAAAAAGCCAACACAATTGCCTAAAAATCTCTGATGTGGTCCCTGGACCTCCTGAGCATAGCATGAAAGCTCTTAGCCCAAGTAAATTAACAAATAAATGGATAAAGCGTAATTTTCTGATGATTACATAGAGTTGACTGATAAAGTTAAATGGAATATTCTTATCCAGGAAATGGACCTCTTAGTGATACCTTCAACATAAAAATGATACTAAATTGACAAAACTAATGGTCATATATATAATTCCAGAATTATATATAATATATAATTCCATAGTATGGTAAAAAAGAACAATTTTATAAATGTATCAGCAATAAAAATTCAAAAGATCAATGATATACAATTTTAATATATCATGCATCAAGATTTTTAGAAATGGTATTATTTCATAATTCTTATAGTAGAATTCTTATCAAATAACAAAATTATGAAGAAACACTTATGTCAAAATCATGGAAGTCTTTCTTTGTTTAGTCTTTAAATGTTCTTTTCATAAAAGCTGGAAAAAATACTTTGGGTTAACTGATGATAATGTTTATAAAAAGCCTATGATTCTATGTTGATTTCATTGTTTAAATTTTGTGGGTTTCTTTTATGGTTTTTCAGACAATAGAGTAATGTGTCAATTATTGTAAGCCCTTCTACCATGCCACAAAATCTGTCAGATTCAATATTAAAGGTTTATATCCACCAGAAAACAGATTAGTGATTCTCATTCCTAGGACTATCTTTGCCTCATGCTTGCCTCATGTTTGCCTCATGATTCCTTAGGAAATCAGTATATCCAGAAAATAAGTTACAATATTTGCATAGTGGCACCATTTTAGATGAAGGATGCATGATTCGAAAAATATATAGACATGTGATTCAATTAAAAAATGTCCACTTCTGGAGAAAAATATACCATACGTTAAACAAATGGAGGGGATAATATGCTTTTAGAATCTAATAACCATATAAATATAAAAACCCTTATAAAATATCAAAACTACAAAATATTAACAGGAAATAAAGAATATATGTTCAATTTAAGGGTACAAAATTATATTTCCACAGAAAACTCTACCTATTATACTATGCCAGGACATGATAATAAATTGAACAGCTACTGGAAAATATGTGACAGGATCATCCTGATATAAAAATCTTACAGTAATACAAAAGACACTTACTTAGCAATGAAACAAAAATTCAATTACTGGTTAAAATAATTATAAAGATAAGTTGCTCTGAAATATACCAGCAAAATATAATATCTAATAAAACTATTATTTATTATAACCTAAATGATACATTTACAATCGCCCTACCTCCAGTAACTGTAAATTAGATTTTTAATTCATTTTAAAGAACAAAAACTTCAATTCCAATTGATTTTTTAATTTAAATAAGTTGGTATAGATATTTATATACAACTTAGAAACACTTCAAAAAATGTTACTGATAAAAACTCTTGGGTACCACAGAGGTAATCAGGCGTTAAGGCACATGTATTGCTTTCTATTGAACTTGATTTGATTCCAAGCACCATATAGTCCCCTGAACATGGATAGGTGCTGCCCAGCATATTTCAGAGAACCAGCAGGTGTGCCAATGAGGGTACCTAAGCACCATGGTGATCTGGATTATTTCCAGCAATGTAGGACTTCAATAGCATCAAATCCTTAAGCCCTTACATAAACCCCCTGCCTGGTTGGCCAAGAATCCTGGGAGGGGCTCCCAAACATTGTTAGTCAATGTTTTTGTCTCTTTTTATGGAAAAATTCACACCAGATAAGTCTAAAAGTGTTGGCATTACTTTACTTCTTTCTTACATTGAGTAAGAATACATACTCAATATATATGTAGCTGCTGATTATGCTTGATATTATGCCCGATTCAATTCCTCCTCCCTCTCAGAGAGAATGGCAAGCTACTGAGAGTATCCTGCCTACATGGCAGAGCCTGGCATGCTACCTGTGGTGTATTAAGCATGCAAAAGTCAGTAACAAGTCTTACAATGGAGACCATACTGGTGCTCACTCAAACAAATCAATAAACAATGGGATGACAGTATGGCACTGCTATTATGCCTGTTTGATTGTATTTCAGTACATATTATTTTGTCTATTTTTTAATTTAAAATACTTGCAAATTTCCTTCTCAACCAATGAACAAATGGTTACATAAAACCTGAGATAAGATAAATACTGACACAGCTATGCAAAAGTGACAAATATTGATAATAATTAAACTCATGTAAAATAAAACATAAATTTAATTCATTCTTAATTCACTGAATCTTCAAAAAAATGATAATGAAATGTTGAAAGCTAGGTTTTAGTGACAAGTGCATTATTGACAATACCTACTGGATTATAACTTGGTCAAACTTTTATAAAAATTTATCTTCCTATATGTTTTGTGGCTTAAAAGATACCGATTTTGGGGGGCTGGACTGATAGCACAGCGGGTAGGGCATTTCCCTTGCACGCGGCCAACCAGTATTCAATTCCCAGCATCCCATATGTCCCTGAGCACAGCCAGGAGTAATTCATGAGTGCATGAACCAAAAATAACCCCTGTGCATCGCCTGGTGTGCCCCTAAAAGCAAAAAAAGAATCAGTTTTCAAAGACAAGTTAGATTCCCATTTGTATTTGAAAAAGAATAGCTACAAAAAGAATTTCTAGTTGACTCCTCACACACACTTGCACTCAAGAACTGGTTTGGAAAGGCTAAGAAAGAGTATTTGATAATCAGAGGCAGCAGATAGTATTTAAAATATCGTCTTTGTGCATATGCTAAGTTCAAAGGAAGTCTATCTTTCTCCCAATATCCTCTCTCCACATGATACTTCCGAAATAATAGGCACATGTCTAATACGAAAAAATATACAGTACAGGGTTTAAAGCATGTACTTTGCATTACTTTGGTTCAATCCTTTGCATCGCATTTGGTCCCCAAAGTACTGCTAGGAGTGATCCCTTAGCATAAAGTTAGAAAAACATAAACACTGAAATATAGCTGGATGTGGTCCTAACTCCCACTCCCCAAAAAGAAAAAAATTAAAAACTTAACTATATCCTTCTTCCAACTCTTCTTCCAGTCTACACATTTTTCCATAAGATGAGAGAAGTCTCTATTTTTTTATGTGAATTTCTAATTTATTTTTTTTAATTTATTCTTTTACTGAATCACCATGTGGAAAGTTACAAAGCTTTCAAGTTTAAATCTCAGTTATACAATGTTCGAACACACAACCTTCACCAGTGCACATATTCCACTACCAAGAATCACAGTATACCTCCCCCGCTCCCACCCAACACCCCAGCCCCCCACCCCGCCTGTGTAACTGGTAAATTTCACTTTACTTTCCCTTTACTTTGCTTACACACAATATATCAACAAAAAGCTCACTATTATTGTTTGGAGTTTCTCCCCCTGAAGTCAACCTGCTGAAAAGGAAGCATTTGATCATTTGTTTTCCATTGCTGAGAATGAAGAGATATGAGGTCGAGTGACCGCACTAGCAGCCGCACGGTTTTGTATTTCTGTATTTTAGTAACTAAGTCCAGAGAAATATCTGCCAGAAATTGCATCATTGTAAGCTTGTACCTCTCAGCTACTTTATATTCCACATATGAGTGCAATCTTTCTAGGCATGTCTCTTTCTTTCTGACTCATTTCACTCAGTATGATACTTTCCATGTTGATCCACATATATGAAAATTTCATGACTTCATGTTTTCTGACAGCTACATAGTATTCCATTGTGTAGATATGCCAGAGTTTCTTTTACCAGTCATCTGTTTTGTGGCACTCTGGTTTTTCCATATTGTGGCTATTGTAAACAGTGCGGCAATGAACATAGAAATGCAGATGTCGTCTCTACTATACCTTTTTGCCTCTCCGGGATATATTCCCAGGAGTGGTATTGCTGGGTCAAATGGAAGATCAATTTCTAACTTTTTGAGAATCGTGCATATTGTTTTCTAAAAGGGCTGAACCAGTTGGCATTCCCAGCAGTAGTGAAGGAGAGTCCCTTTCTCCTCACATCCAAGCCAACAACGGTTGCTTTTGTTTTTTGGGGATGTGGACCAGTCTCTGTGGTGTGAGATAATATCTCATTATTGTTTTGATCTGCATCTCCCTGATGATTAGTGATGTTGAACATTTTCTCATGTGCCTCTCAGCCATTCAGATTTTTTCTTTGGGAAAGTTTTTGTTCATTTCATCACCCCATTTTTTGATTGGGTTGGCAGTTTCTTCTTGTGGAGTTCAACCAGTGCATTGTATATACTTGGTATCAACCCTTTATAGGATGGGTACTGTGTAAATATCCTTTCCCATTCTGTAGATTGTCTTTCTATTTTGGTCACTGTTTCTTTTGAGGTGCAGAAGCTTCTCAGTTTGAGATAGTCCCATTTATTTATCTCTGTTTTCACTGGCTTGGCCAGTGGTATGTCAGCTCTGAAGATACCATTGGTTTCAATGTTGTGGATGGTTTTGCTGACCTTGTCTTCAATGTACCTTAGGGATTCTGGTCTGATGTTGAGGTTTTTAATCCATTTTGATCTGACTTTTGTACATGGTGATAAGTGGATGTCTAATCCCATTTTTTTTTTGCATGTAGCTGTCCAGTTTTGCCAGCACAATTTGTTAAACATGCTTTCCTTGTTCCACTTCACATTTCTTGCTCCCTTATCAAAGATTAGATGATCATATATTTGGGGATGTGTGTCAGAGTATTCAACCCTGTTCCATTGGTCTGCAGTTCTGCCTTTGTTCTAGTACCATGCTGTTTTAATGACTACCGCTTTGTAGTAGAGTTGGAAGTTGGGGAGGTTGATTCCTCCCATTTTCTTTTTCCCAAAAATTGCTTTAGCTATTCGTGGGGGCTTATTGTTCCATATAAATTTCAGGAGCGCTTGCTCCATTTCTTTGAAGAATGTCAAGGGTATCCCTATACGGATCGCATTGAATTTGTACAATGCTTTAAGAGAATTGCCATTTTGACAATATTAATTCTTCCAATCCATGAGCAGGGGATGTCTTTCCATTTCCTCCTGTCCTCTTTTATTTCCTGAAGTAGCGTTTTTAGTTTTCATTATACAAGTCCTTTACCTCCGTTGTTAAGCTGATTCCGAGGTACTTGATTTTTGAGGCACAATTGTGAAAGGGATTTCTTTTCTCATGTCACTTTCTTCTCTCTCATTATTTGCATATACGAAAGCCATGGAATTTTGGGTACTGATTCTATAGCCTGCAACTTCACTATATGAGTCTATTGTTTCTAGTAGTTTCTTGGTAGAGGTTTTAGGGTTCTCTATCTATAGTATCATATCATCTGCGAATAGTGAGAGCTTGGTTTCTTTCTTTCCTACCTGAATGCCCTTAATATTTTTTTCTTGCCTAATCGCTATTGCAAGTACTTCCAGTACTATATTGAACAGAAGTGGAGAGAGTGGGCATCCTTGTCTCGTCCCTGTTCTCAGAGGGAAGGCTCTTAGTTTTTCCCCATTGAGGACGATGCTTGCCATAGGCTTGTGATAAACGGCTTTGACTATATTGAAGAAGGTCCCTTCTATACCCATTTTGGCTAGCATTTTCATCATAAACGGGTGCTGGATCTTGTCAAATGCTTTCTCTGCATCTATTGATATGATTATATGATTTTTATACTTTTTTGTTGACATGATGGATTACATTGATTGATTTCCGGATGTTAAACCATCCTTGCATTCCCGGGATGAATCCCACTTGGTCGTGCTGTATTATCTTTTTGATGAGTTGTTGAATTCTGTTTGCTAATATTTTGTTGAGAATCTTCGCATCTGTGTTCATCAGGGATATTGGCCAGTAGTTTTCTCTTTTTGTTGTATCTTTGTTTGCTTTTGGTATTAGGGAGATATGAGCCTCATAGAAACTGTTTAGGAGGGTTTCTGTTTCTTCAATTTACTGGAAAAGCTTGAGAAGGACTGGCAATAGGTCCTCTTTAAATGTTTGGAAGAACTCGCTAGTGAATCCGTCTGGACCTGGGCTTTTATTTTGGGGAAGAATTTGGATTACCATTTCAATTTCATTGATATTAATTGTACTATTCAGGTACTCCAGGTCTTCTTGGTTCAGCCTTGGGAGGTTATAGGAGCCGAGGAATTTATCCATTTGCTCTAGGTTCTTTTGTTTTGTGGCATACAAATTTTCAAACTAGTCTCTGATGATCTTTTGAATTTCTTTGTTTTCTGTTGTGATGTCCCCCTTTTCATTTCTGATTCAGCTTATAAGGGTTCTCTCTCTCTCTCTCTTTCTTTGTGAATCTTGCTAGTGGTTTATCAATCTTGTTTATTTTCTCAAAGAACCAGCTCTTGGTTTCATTGATCTTTTGGATTGTCTTTTGGGCTTCCATGTCGTTAATTTCTGCTCTACGTTTTATTATCTCTTTCCTTCTGCCTGGTTTGGGCTCCTTTTGTTGGTCCTAAGGTTTTGAGCTGTGAAGTCAAGTTATTTATGCGGGCCCTTTCTTCCTTCCTGAGATATGCTTGCAGAGCTATAAATTTTCCCCTTAATACGGCTTTAGCTGCGTCCCAAAGGTTCTGGTAGCTCGTGTCTTCATTCTCATTTGTTTCCAGTTACTTTTTTATTTCTTCCTTGATTTCCTCCCTGACCCACTCATTGTTCGACATCGAGCTATTTAATTTCCACGTGTTTGAATTGGTTTTCTGCATCTGTCCATGATTAAATTTTATCTTCAGTGCATCATGGTCTGAAAAGATAGCTGGTACAATGTCTATCTTTCTGATTCTGTTGAGGTATGCTGTGTGGCCCAGTGCATGGTCTATTCTTGAAAATATTCCATGTTCACTGGAAAAGAATGTGTATTCCTTTTTGGGGGGATATAAAGCCCTGTATAGATCTCTTAGCTCTCTCTCTTCTATTTCTTCCTTCAAAGCCAGTATTTCCTTGGTGGGTTTTAATCTTCTTGATCTGTCCAGAGGTGAAAGGGTGGTGTTGAAGTCTCCAGCTACTATTGTGTTGTTCACAATGTCCTTCTTAAGGTTTGTTAGCAGCTGTTGTAGGTATTTAGCTGGTCCCTCATTGGGTGCATAGACGTTTAGGAGCGTGATTTCTTCCTGATGTACATATCCCATGATTAATAAAAAGAGGCCTTCACTATCCCTTCTAATCTTTTTCAACCTGAAGTCTATGTTGTCCGATACTAATAAAGCCACCCCTGCTTTTTTTAGGGAGTTGTTTGCTTGCAGGATTGTTTTCCATCCTTTGACTTTGAGTCTGTTTTTGTTCTGGCTATTCAGATGTGTTTCTTGCAGGCAGCAGAATGTTGGGTTCTGTCTTTGAATCCATTTTGCCAGTCTGTGTCTCTTAATTGGTGAATTTAGACTACTGACATTAACGGAGATTATTGTTATAGGATTTTGCGCCATCTTTGTGTAAGGGTTTGTTGTGCTTGTAGGGGTTCTTCTTATCTTGCAATAGCCCCGTTAGTGCTTCTTTTAGGTTTGGTTTTGATTCTATGAAGTTCCTGAACTGTTGTTTATCCCCAAAATAGTTTATTATTCCTTCTAGTTTGAATGAGAGTTTAGCAAGATAAAGTATTCTTGGTGAAACATTAATTTCATTGAGTTTTTTCACTATATCCCACCATTGCCTTCGGGCTTGGAGGGTTTCCTCTGATAGATCTGCTGTGAATCTAAGGGGTGCTCCTTTGTATGCTATTTCCTTCTTCGACTTTCTGCTTGCAGTATTGTGTCTCTATCCATGATGTCCATCATTGTAACTGTGATATGTCTTGGGGTTTTTCTGTTAGGATCTCTTTTAGCTGGCACTCTTCGGGCGCCTTGAATCTGGATGCCTGCGTTGTTCAGCTCTGGGAACTTTTCAGCAATGATTTGTTTGACTGTGGCTTTTTCATTGGGGTTGGTTCCCTGTCCTTCTTGTACTCCAATGATTCTAATGTTGTTCCTCTTGAAATCATCCCCTAGAACTCTGATTCGCCTTAGAGCTATTTTGAGGTCTCTTCCCATGGTTTGTTGTTGCCTGTAGGCTTCTTGCAGCTCATCTTCAAGCATACTGATTCTGTCTTCAGCTGCAGTCATTGTATTGTTGAGGGCAGCCAGATAGTTTTTGATTTCATGTACCGAATCCTTCATTTCTTATTGTAGGTTTTTTATTTCTGCTCTCATTTCTTCCCGTATTTTGTTGGCTGTCTGTTGTATTGTTTCTGTCAGGTCCTCTTTTACTTGTCAATCTTTGCATTGAGTTCATTGAGCATCTTGAGGATTTCAACTCTGAATTCTTTATCAGACAGCTCAAGTTTGTAGGAAATGCCAATTGAGGTTTCTGGACTCCTTTCTTCGTCCTCTGCTTGTGGTGGGGATTTGCGCTGTTTCTTCACGTTGTTGTGGTGGTATGGAAGAGGGACCTTGAAGATCATTATCCCTGTTCTCTCTGGGCCGGAAGACAGAAGAACGGCTGTGGTGCTTGGGGTCGGTGTGCTGGCCACTGGCTGGCAGTCTGGAGGGGAGGGAAGGCTGGGGTGCTCAGGGCCACTGGCTGGGTTGCAGAGGGGCGGGTCGAGGGGACGTCACACACCTGAGTCCGAAGACAGAACGGCTGTGGTGCTTTGGGTTGGCGTGCCGGCCACTCAGCCAGCAGTTCGGAGGGGAGGAAAGGCTGGGTGCTCAGGGCCGAAGAACAGGCTGGGTCACGGAAGGGAAGTCTCTATTTTATTTTATTTTCTTCTTAGTTTGGGTGTCAGGGGTTGGGGTCTTGCCTGGCAATGCTCAGTGGTTATCTCTGGCTCTGTACTCAATAATGACTACTGGCATGATCTGGGAGGTCATATAGAATGCTTGGGATCAAACTCAGGTGGCTGGTGCAAGGCAAACTCCTTACTTGCTCCACTCTCTTTTTAGACAAAGTCTACTTTAATCAGAAAAAATCCTTGATCAACACATACAAATACCTTATATTTAAATAACATATTAATATAACAGTATGTTTTAGTTTAAAATTTACTTTAAGATAATTATATAAATATAAAATCTATTAAGAATTTAAGTAAAATCTATGTTGATTTGGAAATTAAAAAATCATATTGTACCCTTTATTTATTCTAACACCCAGTCTTTCTAATAAAATTCACTTATTGTAGGATAACATTGGTTTGTCCTTTCTGCTATGCCACAGAAGCTTAGGTTTATTGGGTTGCTCCCATCACGGTACTCTTATTCCTTTTTGTTTATTTGTAAATTCTTTCTTTATGCTTTGTTGACTTGTAAATATTGTTTTTCTCTTCTCCTAAGTCCTTGGCATAGTTAATTCAGAGCAATGTCCTTTTTGTATGGGCGCAAGAAGACAGTTAATGCTATGCTTTTGTAACTTGGGAGTTAATGGACTCTCAATAATATTTACCTCCTGGACATCTGTTCTTTTGACTTAAGCCTCAATTGTTCTAGCTTCTTAGCACCCCCAAATGCAGTGTCCCGACGAGGGACTCAATGGATCCAGGGCAAATGGTGAGCTATATGTTACGCTGGCATCGTGGTCAAAGTGCCATAATACTTAACTATAAAGGACTGGATGGATCCAGGGCAAATGGTGAGCTATATGTTACGCTGGCATCGTGGTCAAAGTGCCATAATACTTAACTATAAGTTAAAAGCATAGTAAAGAACAAATTCTGTCGTTATCCAAAAAGTAGTAACTTGATTCAGATCCTGCTAGGGTTAGGAATTATTAATCTGACCTGAGCACTATAGTCTGAGTCTATGGCAAGATGTTCCCAGGAGACCTGCCCTAAAAGCCTCAATGTATCTCTTACTGTGCCCATACAAAAATAACTAATATTAAGATATTAATTAACATGTTAATTAAGTTATTGAACTAAGGAGAAGAAAAACACCACTAGGTGTGTTTCTACCCTTGAGCCTGATGGGCAGTTAGGAAGGGCTTTTTTTAAAAAAAATTATTCATTTTATTGAATCACCATGTGGAAAGTTACAAAGCTTTCAGGCTTATGTCTAAGTTATACAATGCTTGAACACCTGTCCCTTCACCAGTGCACATATTCCACCACCAAAAACCCCAATATGCCTTCCACCTCCCCACCCTTCCACCCCACCCCCTGCGTAGCGTATAAATTCCACTTCACTTTCTCTTTACCTTGATTACATCCCATATTTCAACACAAAACTCACTATTGTTGTTGGAGTTTCCCTCCCAAAAACAGCCCCGCTGACAAGGAAGCATTTGATAATTAATTTTCCATTGCTGAGAATGAAGAGATATGAAGGCGGCTGCGCGGTTTGGGGGAGTTCAGGATTTTAGTATTTAAGTAACTAAGTCGAGGGAGATTTATGTTTGAAATTGCATTATTTCCCTTCCTGGGACCCCATGGGGCTATGGCTTAGTTCACAGTCTAGAGACGTTTCTGTGAGCAGCTGCTGGTACCAAAAGTAGTATAGCTGGCCTCCAGATCATGGTCAATTAGCTTCAGAGTGGCCACACAAACCTGTGGCCACCCGGGTTGCATCTCGGTGGAGAGTGCACCAGCACGAGATTGCCCACGTGCCTCGCTGTTACAAGTTCATACCTCTTTCTTTCTTTTTTTTTCCTCCTTCCCGCACCTCCAAATTCATATCTCCTTAATGGTCCTTATAAAATGGTGGACGCCATGCCGTTTTTTCCCGAAAATGGAAAAAAAAAAACGAGAAAAACAACCGAGAAAAAAAAAGAATAAAAGACCTTTCCCCTCCTCAGCCTGTGTGGAGCTATGGCTTAGTTCACAGTCTCGAGACATTGCTGCAAGCAGCTGCTGGTACCAAAAGTAGTCTAGCTGGCCTCTGGATCATGGTCAATCAGCAGCAAAGTAAGTGACCACACAAACGTGTGGCCACCTGGGTCGAATTTCGGTGGAGACAGGAAGGGCTTTCTTATGGTGACTTTGCTACCAGACTGGGTGTAACATTGGCCCAGAGTGCTAGGCATGAGTTGGAAAGAGACTAGAGAGTTGGAGGGAGTTGGGAGAGAGAGCAGGGAGAAAGATGGAGCATGGAGAGATGAGCGGGAGAGACCAAGGAGATGGAAATGAGGGGCAGTGTGAGACTAGAATAGGGGGCTCTGAGAGACTGGAACAGGCACGTGGGGAGAATGGAATAAACGGCAACTGATCAACCAACTGGCTTGGCCCTCATTTCCTCCTCTGCCCCATGGCCTGGGCTGTCCCTGGTGGGGAAGTGGCCCTGGACCACCCAACCCAGGAGGTGAGGGGGTGAGCCATCAGGGCCTCCATGGTCACCTGAAGATTACACAACTTATTCTTTCAAAAATTGATTTCAATTTAGATAAAATGGCTACAATCATGTTAATGTTTATGGTTTTGGTAAACAAAGTTACCTTCACCATCACCAAAGTGAGATGAGATCAAATGATGAAAGTAAAATGAGCACTATAAAATGAGAGTGCTTGAAATACCATAGCATTTATGGCTTATGAGAAAGCAATGCTATTAACATATTTTCAGGATATGTCCCCTATATTACAGATATTTGACAGGCTCACATGAATGGCCTTAGATATGAGGTCCACATGTCATAAAGTCATCAATGGCACTATCAAAGAAAAATCAGCAATTCCAGCTTTATAGCACAAAGCCAGACTCAGGTCTATAATTAAGCTACATAAATTTTAATGAGAGGTTCATTTCACTCATTTAATTCATTATAGTTTAAAGACACACAGACACACATACACACATTTAAAGCCTTAAGAAGTGAATTTAAAAAATAGATGAGAAAGATGTCATATCAGAATACTATTGTAGAGGATATTTATAATGACAGAAGTTTTTAAATTTTTTTATGCTTTTGCTTGGAATCACTTCTAAATTGCCTCTTTCTTGTTTATAGTGAAAAATGGAATAACAATTATTTACAAGTGTCAGTGATAGAATTCTCTTTGTGTGCAAATTCTATTTGTTAAAGCAACAACTTTCAGAGTTGTCTATTTTAAGGATGGCAAAGTGAGCAGAATCAAATTTCTGAACTTAATGACAATGTCAGTGTAGCTTATGAAACCCTAACAATGTAAGGAGAGACATCTGGTGTGCACCATGCATGTAATGTATGGTTAGCTTCAGTGATTCTTCCAAGTTCCCCTCACGCTATAATATATGTGTGGCAGAGTGCCACTCAAACTAAGAAGAATCATTCAACTGTCTTGAATATAAAGTAAAGAATACAATGCTTGACTAGACAGGCTAGTTGCACATGAATTTTGATGCAGATGCCCGGTTAAAATGTTTTTGGTATCTGGCAGTGGAAACATCCAAAGAATCAAAAGAGAAAGGTTTATTTCTAGAGAATACACAACTGTGTTTATGGTGCAATCATTCCAAGTACAGGGTTTGTTATATTCTGTCAGTATGCTGGAACTGAGGGCTAAAAGGGACATGGCAACAAAAGCAACAGAAAACATATGTGATATAAAAATATATATGTATATTGAGTCATAAATATGAATTATGCCTCTTTGTATACACAAAGATTCTTGTATGCTTTGAAATAACACTGTTATGTAGCATTAATACTTAAAGAGGAAAATGGCACGTGTACAGTTGGATAAAACTATTTATTAAATGTTACTTGATTATATATACATATATAATGTCTATTTTTATCTTATGTTTCTTTTTAATTAGAAAAATAATGGGTGAGACCCTTTGAGGTAATGGTAAACATTTTTTTTTTGTTTTTTTCATTCCCTATCCTCCCCAGTCTAGTAAAGACACTACTGAGGCAGAGTTAATGCATTTGCTTTGTATTCAATGACCTGGCTTTGATCCCAACTACATATATTCCTCCAAGTACTGCCAGGAGTGACCCCTGAGCACAGAACCAGGAGGAAGCCCTTAACAAGCAAGGTACAGCCCAAGGATAAACAAACACCAACAAATATTGGGTTTGTCTGCTGACGATTGGTGATTGGAAGTTCTACGACTCTGTGAGAATTTCAGAGATTAGCAGATAGTTAATTACAGAGCATTCTATTTTAGTAAAATTTGAATTCAAAAGTAGAATTCAAAGAATTTTGAAAAGTTTTTCTATAAATCCATTATTCTTTGTGGATGACATTGGTATCGTTAAAAATGAAGGAATCTGGCATCAGATTTGTGTTCTTGACAATGAGCAGAGAAACCTGAGTGTCTTGGTCTGAAAATAAATGGTACCTTTTGTTGGTCTTGTTTGGGGACCACACCTGGCAGTGTTCAAGGCTTACTTCTGGCTCTGTTTTCTCCTGGTGAGACCGGGGAACCATTTGGGGTGTCAGGGGTAAAGCCCAGTGCAACATGTAAAGCAAATGCTCTTCACACTGTACATAACAGAAAAACAAACATATTTATAATACAAGTGTCAGAAAAACATTTTAGAGGAAAAATATTTCAGAGCATCAGTATAATTCTGTCATGTATGACTAACAATTTTTGCTTGGCAGTATAAAGATATACTTGCTCATTTGAGAAATTTCCACTCAAGAGGGTTACTCTGCAACAATAATAAAAAGAATATTATCAACTTGTGCCTAATTTTTAGAGCTTTAATTTTAAGAAACAGACTTAATTTTGACTCAATTAGGAAGATACAGATTTTTTATAATTTAATCTTGGGAATTTGATTAGCTGAACTTTACCAAATTGTTTCAGCAATCCATAATTGCATTTATAAGTTATTTCAAACCAAGTTTATGAGCAATACCCTGATACCAAAATCAAACTATGTCAAAAAAAAGATAAATTGCAAGCCTATATATCTCATGCACATGGATAAAAAGTCCTCAACAATCACAATCAAGATAAAATTCAATAATACATTAAAGAAATTATATATCATTTCAATAGACCTGGGATATAACCCAGGTAATCAAAGATAATTTGACACATTCTAATGAACATGATGAATCATACCATTAAAATAAATTTTTAAAAAATTAAAGAAGAAAGCAATCATCTCAATAAATATAAAAAAATTGACAAGATTAAGGATAAAGTGATGATAAAATTTTGCAAAAAATGGACCTAGAAGGGCCATAGTGATAGTACAGCAGGTAAGATGCTTGCCTGGTACCTGACCTACCTAGGTTATATCCCTGCCAGGAGAGCCCTGAAGTTAGAGTCTGTTGTTGTAAGCTATAAGTAAGGCTGGGTATCACTCAAAAAAAGAAAAAGAAAAAGGAAAAAAAAACAGCAAATGAAAGGTATAAAATCTGCCCATACATTATGAAAGATTATATATAAAATGCACACAGTAAGGCATTATGTGCAAAATTTTAAACTAAAAGCATTTCCTCTAATACCAGGAATAATTCAAGAATGTCCATTCTCACCACTACTGTTCAATTTAGTATTATATCTTCTAGATAGAACAATTAACCAAACATATAAAGTAAAATAAAAAGGTATCAGAATTGTAAAAACGTAAATAAATATAACTATTTGAAGATTACCTTATTTTATACTTGAAGAATTGCCTGACTTCACTAACAAATTAGAACAATAAACAATGGTAAGGTTGCAGACATGCAAAAATATGTAATGTTTGTTATATGCAAACTATGAACATTTAGAGAGAAGCTAAGAAGAACAATTCCATTTACAATTATATCAAAAAGAGTAACTAGAAATATATTTAACTAAGGAGGTGGAAGATCCGTACAATGAAAACTATTAGACACCCCTGAAAGACAATGTAGAATATATAATGAAATGGAAAGACATTTTGTGCTCACAAAGAAGGATTTATGTAGTTTAAATGGTCATTTTGCCTAAGTGGAGATTGAGTTGTAATGATCCAATTCCCATTTTTCACAAAAATTAAAAATAAAACCTATAATTCATTTTCAACCACAAAAAATTGTCAAATCCCTAAGGAATACTGAGGAGGCAAAAAACGGAGTTGTCAGACTTCATGAAATAAATGACAGTAGGAAATTAAAATGGGATAACATTGAAGTTAAACCAAATACACAGATCAAAGAAACAGTTGAAAGCTCAGAAATAACCCTAAATAAATATAGACAATTATTTATTTATTTAGAGTTATAGGCAAAATAACCCTAAATAAATATAGACAAAAGGTAAGCAACATACAATGGAAAAATAAAAGTTTCTTCAATAAATCACAAGGGGTTAGTTAGACCTGTAAAATAAAACAAGATGGTTCCTTATCTTAAAACATTAATTTAAAGTAAATTGAAGACTAGAAAATAAGAAGTGAAACCATAAAATACATGAAATACATGAAAAAATGTAGGCAATGAATTTAACATTTATTTAGTTTAGAGCTCTTGGAAATATACCCTACTGGTAAGAAGAACAAAGGAAAAAATTAGCCATCATATGGTAGGTATTAGGCCTGGAGCGATAGCACATCCGTAGGGCGTTCGCCTTTCACTCGGCCGACCCATGTTCGATTCCTCCGCCCCTCTCAGAGAGCCCGGCAAGCTACCTAGAGTATCTTGCCTGCACGGCAGAGCTTGGCAAGCTACCCGTGGCGTATTGGATATGCCAAAAACAGTAACAATAAGTCTCTCAATGAGAGACGTTACTGGTGCCCGCTTGAACAAATCGATGAGCAATGGGATGACAGTGACAGTGGTAGGTATTAGCATATTCACACTGTAGCACTGTAGCATTGTTGTCCTGTTGCTCACCGATTTGCTTGAGCGGGCACCAGTAACATCTCTGTTGTGAGACTTGTTGTTACTATTTTGGGCATATCAAATATGCCATTGGTAGCTTGCCAGACTCTGCCATGCGGGCGGGATACTCTCGGTAGCTTGCTGGGCTCTCCGAGAGGGACAGAGGAATCAAACTCAGGTCAGCCACTGGTCAAGACAAGCACCCTACCTGCTGTGCTATCGCTCCAGTCCATATATTCACATTAGAAAACTAATAATTATTCAAGTCTTAAGGTAGAAATAAAATTACTCACCAAAAAACATATAAAGGACTGTGTTATAGGTTCATAACAGAAACACTGTTGTGTGGAGCATAGGGGGAGAAGAGATAGATGAGAAGCTACAGGGGTCAAGGGTTAAGGTACATGGGTGGTGTTAAAGTGTGAGTACAAAAAACATGGGCTCATGGGACTCATGCATTGGATGGCAGAGAACTACCTTCCAAGACTGGCTGATGGTGACAAATAAATGAAAGAGTGGGGAGACAGAGGCCCCAGGCTGGTTGTTAATCCGTGACCACTTATTTCTCTTTCCCTCACTCTCCCTATTTCTCTCTTACATAGTTATTTCTCCCCTCTCTTCTTCCTACATCACTCTTACAGCTTCATTCTCCTACAGCATAGTTATTTCTCCTTTACAGCATAGTTATATAGAAATTGTGAAGGGTAGGGAGACATAGTTGAGGTTGAACACTAACATAACAATAAACAACTATAAAGCTGCTTTTCCAGGGGAAGTTCCTCTAGGAGATTAACTCTGGGTTAAAATTTCATCTGGGGGGTCAGCACTCTAGATTACTAGGAGATTCACTCAAGGGTGGGATCCCATTGAGGGTGTATTTTTTTCTCCTTTCCTCAGCTAGTAATCCATTTAAACATAGTAAATTTACTTCTTACTAATATTTCTAGTAATTTTTTATAAACACAGAGATATATTAAGCTTAAAGGTTGGCTCTTCCTGGGGACATTTCACTATATGTCCCAGACTACAGTCTTCAAACCAGGTTTAATCCCAGCAGGGTACTTATTCAGTTACTTCTTTTTTGGGTGATGACAGAGTTTGTTCCATGACTATGTTCTTAACATTATTATTTGCTCATCCCTTTTCAATGCCAGGGTAGCTTACCACTTGCCCTAGGTCCCTTCAAGTCCTTCTCTGGAACACTCCTTTTGGGGATGTTAGGAAATGCAATCAACATGAAGATTAAGTGAAGTAAATATGACGGATGTCCATGAGTAAATATTATTCAATGTTACAAAAGCGTAGCATCAACTGTCTTCCTCTGTCTATACAAAAGGACATTGCTGAACCATGCAAAGGACATAAAGGAAAGAGAAAATGATTATAAGTGCCGAATGGAATATGGTGTGCCTCAGGAGCACTGTGGTGGCAGTGACTCAATAAACCTAAGCTCCCTGCTGGAGGAGCAAAGACAAAACAATGTTATCCAACATTAAGGAATGACATAACTAAATATCCAAATCATGAAGTTAAGTACACTAAATCATGAGACTCAAACTTTAATAAACAAACTTAAAAAGGTGGCTGTTGAGATGGCAGGTTGGGTTGAGAGTAAGGAAGTAGGGGTAGGAGAAAGAACCTGGGAACACGGGTGGAGGGAAGATGAAACTGGTGGGAGCTTGGTGATGGAACATTGGAACATTGTATGTCCAAATCTTAACTATGAATAATTTTGTTAAAAAAAAGGAAAAGAAAAAAGAAAATCACTAATCAAAGGAAACTTTTAAGCTAAATTCTGACAAATTATCAAAAAGATATGAGTTTATTTGCAACTGTTCCAAATATTTTCTAATCCACTTTCTAACATATTTTTCAAGTATGATTTTTTGATGTGTGAAAAATAGAACAATAAGTAAAGGTGACTAAATCTAACCAAATAGCTTCTACACAAAGAATCTAGAAATAACATGAAAAGAAAAAATATTGAAAAAAGGATATATTTGCAAATCATTCATATGACAGTGGGTTAAAATTCAAAAAATATATCCAACTCATATAGTTAAATAACATCAAGAAAAAGAAAGCACCAAACTGATTGCCAACAAAGGCAAATCAATAGGCACAAAGATCAATGAAACAGAATTGAGCCCCCAAATAAATCCATTCACATGTGAATAGTTAATTTATGACAAAGCAGCTAAAGGATAAAGTGAAGGGGAAAAGTCCTTAATAAATGGTTCAGGTAAAACTGGAGAGTAAGAGGCAAAAAATAAAAAATAAGACCAAAAATCTTACGCTGTAAACAGAATCAAGCTCAAAATGTGCCAAAGATCTGAAACCATAAAATACATGAAAGAAAATACAGTGCTATCCTTCTTGACAACATATTTAGTGTGTTTTTGTGCATGCATCTTCAATATCAAATGAAAAAAAGCAAAGCAGACAATATTTTTGTAGTAAAGCTTCAGCACAGTGAAAGAATCCATAGAACAATAAGCAGTCTGTTTAATTGAAACAGATGCTTTCACATAATACAGAGGAAGATGGATTGATATCTAAAATACAAAAAGAACTGATAAAACTCAACAACATGAAGATTCAGATAATATTATTCAAAAACAGTAGAAAATCTGAATAGATACTTCCAAAGAAGAAATGCAGTTTGGCATTATTCACACTTAAAGATATTCATTATCTTGGGGCTGCAGAAATAGCACAGCAGGTAGGGCATTTGCCTTGCATGCGGCTGACCCTGGTTCGATTCCCAGCATCCCATATTGTTCCCTGAGCACTGTCAGGGGGTAATTTCTGAGTGCAGAGCCAGGAGTAACCCCTGTACATCGCCAGGTGTGACCCAAAAAGTAAAAAAAAAAATTCATCATCTATTACTTTTGGGAAAGCATGTGTTGTTAGCTGTGGCCAGAGCAATATTACAGTGGGTAAGGCTCTTGTCTTGCATGCAACTGATCAGGAGTTCATCACTTTGGTACTACATATGGTCCTGAGCTCTGCTGCGTATGACCCAAAAAACAAAATAAAATAAATATATTGGAATCAAACTACTTGTCCATCTGCAAATGAATAAATATGTGACATATATGTACAACCAAATAAACTCAGTTGAAAACATGAATACTCTAAATTTACAATAAAGTAGAAAATATAAAATGCAATATACTAATGGAATAAGTCACGTGAGGAAAAACAAACACCTTGTATATGGGACATAATAAAATTAATTTAATAAAATAAAATAATATTTTAGACTGTAATAACAAAATACCCATTATTAGAAAGAGAAAAGAAGCTAGATAAAATAATTTGGGTAAAAGATGTAACTTGGGGATAGAAATTAGAGTCCTGGTGATAAACATAATGTCCACTTTGTGTATATAGAAGTTTACTTAAAAGATAGTCCACACTTAAAATTATAGACCAATAAAATTATATAAATCTGTCACTGTCACTGTCACTGTCATCCCATTGCTCATCGATTTGCTCAAGCAGGCATCAGTAACGTCTCCATTGTGAGACTTGTTTGTTACATTTTTTGGCATATCGAATATGCCACAGGTAGCTTGCCAGGCTCTGCCATGCATGCGAGATACTCTTGGTAGTTTGCCGGGTTCTCTAAGAGGGGCAGAGAAATCAAACTGGGGTCAGCCTCGTACAACGCAAATGTCCTACCGTATATTTAACTTCTGCTTATCCATCTAATTAATATCAATATAGTGATTCAAAGATTTTATCAGCACCCTACTATACTCATTGCATAATTATTTACAAGACTCAAGATATGAGAGTAACCCAAATGGATAAAGAAGATATTGTATAAATGCTCAAAGCTATGCTTAGCTTAAATTGTGATAAAATCTAGCCATTCACAACAATATGGATAGAAGTTAAAAGAATTATGTTAGTCCATACAAATTATATGAAGAAATAAATACTGTACAATTATACGCATTTGTGCAAAATAAAGAAGCTAACAAAAACTAAAGAAAGAAAAAGAAAGTAGACTCTAAAAACAAAATTGACATTAATAGGGAGGAAGGAGAGTGAGGGCTGGGTAATTATCAGTAAAGTTGGTCGTTTTTCTTTTGTCTGTTTGTTTGCTTTTTATTTTTATTTTATTTTAATTAATTAATTAATTTATTTATTTTTAGTCACACCAGCGGTATCGCCCAGCACAGGAGTCCTCCTGGGGCTGCGGGACTGAGAAGCCAGTTTCTAAATTCGAGCTGCGAGGGATGAGCTCAGGAATGCAGATGGCCTGTAGGAAACGCTCTTCCTCCTGCTCCCATCCAATCCAGGTATTGCCTGGTGTAGGGGTCCTCCTGGGCCCCAAGCTGCTAATGCAAGTTATTTTTCCCCTTAACACTCCTAAGAACAATAAGTTAGCCTCTTACGTGGAACCTTCACTGGGGTAGCTTAATCAAAAGAAACACATTAGACCAATAAGTCATTACTCCCACCTCAATTACTATTATACCAAAAACACAATAGTGACAGTACATGTGAAGTTCTAAACTGCACAGGTCACAATGGTAAAGCAATGCAGAAGCCCACTGAGCTTACTTAATGAAAACACTAGCCGGGAGGACCCCAACAGTAATGAAATGTTAGACAATCTCTCTGACAAGAAATTTATAAGGAAGTTACTAAGGATACAAGGAAGTTAGAAGAAGCAGTGGAACACACCGCCAACAAAATACAAGAGGATTTGAAATTAGAAATGGAGAAAGTGCAAATAAAATTACAAACGGAAATGACAGATCTGAAAAACCTGATAGGTAAATTGAAAAACTATGGTGGAAGGCCTCAGCAGCAGAGTAATAGCTGCTGAGGACAAATCAGTGAGTTCAAAGATCAAGTGCAGAGACTCTCCAGAAAAGAGCAGAAAATGGAAAAGAGACTCACAATTCGCAAACACATGTCAAGAGAAGATCTGGATGAAGCCAAGAGGAATAACATAGAAATATTGGAATCCCAGAGGGACAGGAAGAAAACCCCAATGAAGAAGAAACCGTCAAAGACGTCATTGCTACAACATTCCCAGAGCTGAAAAACACATATGACCACATTTAGGAGGCCCAAAGGGTACCAACTAGAAGAAATCAAAATATAAATACCCCAAGACACATCCTGATCAAAATGACAAAAACCTTAGAGACAAAATCTGAAAGCAGCAAGATCAAATAAAGAAATTGCCTATAAAGGAACATATTTAAGATTCACTGTCGACTTTTCTGATGAAACCCTCATGGCTCGAAAACAGTGGTGGGATATAGTGAAAAAATTCAATGAAATAAATGTCTCACTAAAAATAAATTACCCAGCTAAACTCCCATTCATAACAGAAGGAAAAACGCATAGTTTCACAAACAAATAAGAGCTCAGGAACTTCATAGACTCAAAACCATGGTTACAAGAACAACTACACAGTCTACTTTAAGACAAGACAAGCTCCTCAAATACACCAAACTTCGGCAGAAAGATGGGACAAAAACCCCATAACAATAATTTCTCTCAATGTCAACAGGCTAAATGCACCAATTAAAAGACATAGAGTGGCGGTATGGATCAGAAAATTGAACCCAACATTCTGCTGCTTGCAAGAAACACATCTCAACAGTCAAAGTAAACACACTCAAAGTCAAAGGCTGGAAAACAATACTCCAGGCAAACAACTCCCACATAAAAGCTGAAGTGGCTATTCTGGTACCAGACCACATTGGTTTCAGACTGAAGAAGCTCACAAGAGATAGTGAAGGCCATTTCTCATTGATAAAGGGAACTGTATAGCAGGAAGAACTTATACTACTAAATATATATATGCGCCTAATGAGGGACTAGCAAAGTACTTAAACAACTACTCATAGACTTCAACAAAGACATCAATAGCAACACAATACTAGCGGGAGATTTCAACACCGCTTTAACAACTCTTGATAGGTTAACCAGACTCACGCTTAGCAATGAAATATTTCTTTTTAATTTATTTTTTTATTTTATGCTTTTTAATTGAAACACCGTGAGAACAGTTACAGGGCTTTCAGGATCAAGTCTCAGTCATAAAATGATCAAATACCCATCCCTTCACCAGTGCACATGATACACCACCAAGAACCCCAGATACCCTCCCTCCCTTTCGCCTTTTGCCTGTGTGGCAGATGATTTTCAATTAACACTCTCATTGCTATAACATTCAATTTTTGACCGAAACTTCACTATCATTATTTGGAGTTTTCCCCCCAATAGTCAGATGTGTCAGAATGGAATCATTAGATCGTATGTTTTCTATTGTTGATAATAATGAGAATATGATGTTGCATGGTCGTGAAATTGGCCGCCCAGTTTTGGGATTCTGGTATTAAGACCAGAGGTATTTCTGCCAGCAGCTGCTGCATTCTGAGATTGGTCTGTGTGCCTCTGGGATCATGGCTGTTCAAGAGCGGGGGAGCTGTTCGTGGGAGGCCACTTGGGTCTCATTAAGGCAGGAAGCAGGGCCGGTTCTGCCCCTCCCACATTGTGAGATTCCCCATGCATCCCATCATTGTAAGCTCCTACCTCTCTGTCCAATTGGCACTAAATGGGAGTGGTCGCCATGCTGCCAACAGGGGAAAAGGATGAGATCAAAAACCTTTCCCTCCCAGGGCTGCACAGGACTGTAGTTTAGTTCAAAGTCCACAAGTGGAGCTGCCAGCAGCCTCTGGGTTTCTGTGCCTCTGGTATAATGGCCGCTCCAGGGTGGCGGAGCAGTTACTGAGTGTTTTCTTTGGATATCAGGAAAGGTCATGAGGCCGCTTACGTTTGGAGAGATATCCCAGTCCCACAAACTGGAGCTGTGTTCGTAGAAGCTCAGTGTCTCCGGGACTCTATCTGGAGAAGGTGGGGACTCTGCACCTTCTCTGTCCAGAGCCCTGGTGTTGTTGGTCCGGTCTGAGGTCCAGAGCATTCTCCAGCTTGTGGTGCTGCTGGCCCAGGTTCTTGCTGCTGAGTGTTGTGGCAAAATGGCGCTGAGGGCAAGTTAAGGGCGTGACTTCTGGGAGCAGGGGCGGGCTGGAGACTGGGCTGGCGCTGCCCCATTCCAGTGCCCCCACACATTTTGGAGAGATGTCCCAGTCCCACGAACCAGAGCCGGGTTAGTAGAAGCTCAATGTTGCCTGGACTCCATCTAGAGAAGGCAGGGACTCTGCACCTTCTCCCCGTCTGGCGCCCCGGTGGTATTGGCCCAGTCTGAGAAGCAATGAAATATTTTATCTGATGAAAGAAATGGAATAAAGGGCCTTAGTAGATATATACAGGACACTTGATCCTTAGAAAGCTGAACACACATTCTTCTCAAGTGTGCATGGGACATTCTCCAAGATAGACCACATACTGAGCCACAAAACATACCTCCATAAAATTAAGAAGATAGGGATTGTATTAACAACCTTCTCAGACTATGATTCACTGAAAATAGAAGAGAAAATCACATGCACAAACAGAAAATCAAATCAAACACCTGGAAATTCAACAGCGCACTATTGAACAACGAGTGGCTTAGAAAGGAAATCAAAGAGGAAATCAAAAGATTCCTGGAAATGAATGAAAATGAGGACACGAGTTACCAAAACTTATGGGACACAGCAAAAGCTGTATTAAGAGGAAAGTTTATAGCTCCTCAAGCATTCCTTAGGAAGAAAGAGCAAGCCCACATAAGTGTCCTAACCTCAGAGATTAAGATCTTGGAGAATAACCAACAAAAGGGTACCAATCCGAACATGAGGAAGGAAATAATAAAACTCAGAGCAGAAATTAATGAGATGGAAACCCAAAAAACAATCTGAAAGATCAATATAACCAAGTGCTGGTTCTTTGAGAAAATAAAAAAGATCGATAAACCTCTAACAAGACTCACAAAAAAAGGGAGAGAGAAAACCCTAATAAACCGAATCAGAAATAAAAAGGGGGACAACACAACAGAAACCACAGAAATTCAAAGGATCCTCAGGGATTATTTTGAGAGACTCTATGCCATGAAACAAGAAAAAATCCAGGAAATGGACAAATTCCTGAATTCCCATAGCCTCCCATGGCTGAACCAAGAAGACCTGGAATACCTGAATAGACCTATTACCATTAAGGCAATTGAAATGGTAATAAAAATCTCCCCAATCAAGAAAGTCCTGGCCCACATGAATTTATTAGTGAATTCTTCCAAATCTTTAAAGAGGACTTACTTCCAATTCTCTTTAAGCTTTTATAGGAAATTGAAGTATCAGAAACTCTTCCAAACAGTTCCTATGAAGCAAATATCATCCTGGTACCAAAAGCAGACAGAGATACCACAAAGAAAGAGAATTACAGGCCAGTTGATGAACACAGATGCAAAGATCCTCAACAAAATATTGGCAAATAGAATCTAAGGACTTATCAAAAAGATCATACACTTTGATCAAGTAGGATTTATCCCAGTGATGCAAGGATGGTTTAACATTCACAAGTAATTCAACATAATTCATCATATCAATAAAATAAATGATAAAAGTCATATGATCATATCAATAGATGCAGAGAAAACATTTGACAAGATCCAGCACCTGTATACGATAAAAACTCTCAGCAAAATGGGCATTGAAGGAAGCTTCCTCAATATAGTCAAAGCCATCTACCACAAACCCATAGCAAGCATCATTCTTGATGGGGAAAAACTAAAAGCCTTCCCTCTAAGATCGGGCACAAGACAAGGTTGTCCATTCTGGACACTCCTAATCAATATTGTTCTGGAAGTACTGGCCATAGCAGTTAGGCAAGAAAAAGATATTAAGAGCATAATGATAGGAAAGGAAGAGGTCAAGCTATCACTATTTGCAGACAACATGATACTATACTCTAAAAATCCTAAAGATTCTATAGAAAAGCTTCCAGAAACAATAGCTCTGTACAGTAAAGTACAAAGGCTACAAAATCAACACCCAAAGACCATGGCTTTCTTATTATACAAATAATGAAAGAGAAGAAAGAGACATTAAAATAAATATCTTGTTCACAGTAGTTCCTCGGAAAATCAAGTACCTCTGAATCAGCTTAACCAAAGAGGTGAAGGACCTATACAAGGAAAATTATAAAACACTACTTCAAGATATAAAAGAGGACACTCAGAAATGGAGATACAACCCCTGCCAGTGCATATGGAGGATTAACATTTTCAAAATGGCAATACTCCCAAAAGCACCATACAAATTTAATGTGGTCTCTATCAGGATACCCATGACATTTTTCAAAGGAATAGATAAAACACTCCTGAAATTTATATGGAACAATAACCCCCCACAAATAGCTAAAGCAATTCTTGGGAAAAAAGAAGATGGGTGGCATCACCTTCCCTAACTTCCAACTGTACTACAATGCAGTAGTAATTGAAATAACAGGGTATTGAGCTAGAAACATACTCGCAGACCAATGGAACAGAGTTGATATTCTGTCACTGACTCCCAAATATATGACCACTTAACCTTTGACAGAGGAGCAAGAAAGGTAAAGTGGAACAAGGAAAGCCTCTTCAACAAGTGACGCTGGGAAAACTGGACAGCTACCTGCAAAAAAATAAACTCTGACCTCTGTCTATTGCCAGGCACAAAAGTCAGATCAAAGTGGATTAAAGAACTCAATATCAGACCTGAATCCATAAGGCACATAGAGGAAAATGTGGGCAGAACCCTGCATTGAAGCTAGAAGCATCTTTAAAGATGAAACACCATTGACCACACAAGTGGAAGCAAACATAAACAAATGGGACTACATCAAACTAAGAAGCTTCTGCACCTCAAAAAAATCAGTGACCAAAATACAGAAAGAGCCCACAGAATGGGAAAGAATATGTACCCAATACCCATCTGATAAAGAATTAATATCCAGGATATATAAGACACAAGTAGAATTATACAAGAAAGTAACTCCAACCCCACCAAAAAATGAGGAGAAGAAATGAACAGAAGCTTCCTCAAGAAGAAATACAAATGGCCAAAAGGCACATGAGAAAAATGCTCCACATAGCTAGTCATCAGGGAGATGCAAATCAAAACAACAATGATATATCATCTCACACCACAGAGACTGGCACACATTCTAAAGAACAAAATCAAGCAGTGTTGGCGTGGATGTGGGTGAATGGGGTGCTCTTTCACTGTTGGTAGGAATGCGACTGTTCCAGCCTTTCTGGAAAACAATATGGACAGTCCTTCAAAAACTAGAAATTGAGGTTCCATATGACCCACAAAACCACTTCTGTGAGGGTGCAAAAAAGCACAGTAGAAATGACATCTGTACCTATATGATCATTGCAGTTATGTGTTCACAATAGCCAAAATCTGGAAACAACCCAAGTGTCCGAGAACAGACGACCGGTTAAATAAACTTTGGCATATCTACACAATGGAATACTCTGCAGCCATTCGGAGAGATAAAGTCATGAAGTTGGCTTATAAGTAGATAGACATGGAGAGTATCATGCTAAGTGAAATGAGTCAGAAAGAGAGGGACAGACATAGAAGGACTGCACTCATTTGTGGAGTATAAAATAACATGAGATTGACACCCAAGGAGAGTAGATAGATATAAAGGTGAGGGAGATTGTCCCATAGTTGGAAGCCTGCCTCATGAGCGGAGGGAAGAAGGCAGCTGGAATAGAGAAGGGATCACTAAGAAAATGAGGGTTGGAGGAATCAGTCAGGATGGGAGATGTGTGCTGAAATTAGATAAAGGACCAAATATGATAACCTCTCAGTATCTGTATTAAAAACATAATGGCAAAAGTAGAAAGAGTATGGGAAATATTATCTGCCATGGAGGCAGTGGGAGTGTGGGATGGGGGGATATACTGGGACTATTGATGGTGGGGAATGTGCACAGGTGGAGGGATGGGTTTTTGATCATTGTATGATTGTAACTCAAACATGTAAGCTTATAACTATATCTCATGGTGATTCAATAAAATAAAAATAAATTAAATAAAACCATCTTTAAACATAAAAAAAATTAGAAATTTTAAATTATGAGAGACATTCATTAGTAAATTGATTTAATGTTAAAATAGAATCTCTTTTGAAAATAAATCAAAGAGCAAAATATCAGAGATATTTCTAAAGAAAATATTGAAAAGCAAATTTTTCTCATTCTAGGATAAAGCAATCTTGACTACAAAACCATACAAAATGACAATCTAATTGCTAATAAAGCAAAATGCAAAAATTTAATAATTATTAACCTATATAACCTATATACCACACCCAGAAACTGCCCCCCCCCGCCTGCCCGTGTAATCCCATCAACAGCAATTTTCCAGAGATTATAAAACCAAGCTTCCAGAAGCACGTGGCTGCGAAGCATACTTTTTATAGCCTAGTTCTCCCTATCGGAAGAGAGCAACACAGAGTCTTTTGCCCCCTCGACTGGCTGTCTTCACCGGGACCCCTTGGAGGTGGTGGGTTGAGTTTCCCTCCCCTCCCCAAGCAGACCCCCGGCCACAGTCAGGCTCATGGCCCCTCTCTACACATTCAGACCAGCCTCATGCATGAATGAACCGGCAGAGGAATCCAGGTGTGCGGGACCTGGGGCTGAGATCTTCAAGCCTGCTCGGATCTGGACTGGGCCTCTTCCGCCAGATCCCCCATTTTCCAGTAGTTAGGCAGTCACACCCAGAAACTGCCATTGGCACCGTGTAATACCATCAACAGCCAACATCCAGAAACAATAAAACAAAGCTCCCGGAAGCACGTGGCTGCAAAGCATACTTCTTATAGCCTACCTGGCAAGCTACTGAGTGTTTGTCTGCCTGCACGGGAGAGCCTAGAAAGTTCCCGTGGCATATTCATATGCCAAATACAGTAACAATGATGGGTCTCATTCTCCTGACCCTCAGGAACATAGCCAGAGCCAGGCTCAAGGCCCCTCTCTACACATTCAGACCAGCCTCATGCATGAACAAACTGGCAGAGGAACCCAGATGTGTGGGACCCGGGGCTGAGACCTCCAAACCTACTCAGATCAGGACTGGGCCTCTTCCGCCCAGATTCCCCATTTTCTATTAGCTAGGTGATCACACCCAGTTGCTGTCCCCAGTGCCATGTAATCCCATCAATGACCAAGATCCAGAAACTTAAAACTAGCTCCCAGAAGCGCTTGGCCATGAAGCGACATCTTATGGCCTAGTTCTCCCTCTGGGAGAACCTTGCAAGCTGCTGAGAGTCTCCTGCCCACATGGGAGAGCCTTGAAAACTCCCCATGGTATATTCATATGCCAAAACCAGTAACAATGATGGGTCTTATTCCCCTGACCCTGAAAGAGACTCCAATGCGGCATCTTTGGGAAGGACGAGTAAGGCTTCTAAAATCTCAGGGCTAGGACAAATGGAGATGTTACTGAGACCGCTCAAGAAATTTGACAAACAACGGGATGATGATGATGATGAACCAAGAATATTGTATTTTCCTTTCAAATCAACACAATAAATATAAGACATCATGTATACTGAATATATATTGGTGAACCTATCCAATTATTTGTAAATCATGAAAACTCAGGATATATATAATAATTGAAAACAAAGAAAGAAAAGACTATTCACACATTATATCATGTCATATTCTAAAAAAAATCTAAACTAAAATTTTTATTATGAGTTTTAGTTATTTTTAAATTATTAAATACAGATCGGTAAGCCTATTTACATTTTTAAACAGCAACAAAGATATTTTTAAAACACAGGAAAAATGATGAAAGGATATTAATACTCTGCTGTTGGGTATGATGGCAGCAACACTATATGCTTAACACATTAATATTAGTACTATTTTAAATCATATACCCCTAACAACAAAAAATTTATGAACTTACAGAAATGCTAATTCTACCTAAATAACTTATCAAATACATAATAAAACATTTTATGACTAAATGAAATCATAGGAATATATTATATAAAATATTAATGAAAGTTTATTTATGGTTCTTATATTTTGGGACATATTTCTCAATATCCTGCTTCATTATAGAAACTGCTGTTTTCAATATTTTTTTCTTAAAAACCAAGATCTAGATAGGAACTATTAAGATTTCAAACAAGGTCCTTTTGTGATATAGTCTCTTAAATGAGAAAAGAAAATAACCATAAACCTAATATCAACACTAACCCCAACCCTAGCTCCATCCCAACTCCCCCAGCTGCAACCTAACTAAAATAACTATTTTCTTACACACTCCCCAGCAGGGAGATGATTATGTCTACCTGTGAATGTTCCTCCAATTCACCCCTATAGAAATTAGCATCTTGGAAAATTATTGGTTGCAAGCTACCAAGAGTATCCCACCCACACGGCAGAGCCTGGCAAGCTACCCATGGCACATTCAATATGCCAAAAACAGTAACAACTAGTCTCACAATGAAAAAGTTACTGTTGCCCACTCAACCAAATCAATGAACAGGAAGACAGTACTACTACAGTGCTACAGTGCTACTAAATAGCAGAATAAACCTATATGAAAGTCAGAAACTAGTCTTATACAATAATAAAAGTTCATTTCTAGAGGACACATCCTTCAGAGCAAATCTTGAGAAATAACTGTTTGCTGAGGATCCAGTCCAGTATTCCAAACCATGTCACTTTAGTTAGTTCCAAATATCCTCCTATATTATCCCAATTACAGAGTTATAGCTTCCTTCCAGGATATAATGTCTATTTTTCCTTGTTCTCTTTTGAACCTCACTTTTTATGATTCCCTGTTTTGACAACCCTATCTTGACATGATTAAAAATAAAAAAAAGAACTAGAATGTTCCATCTGGGTGGTTCTTGCCTCATGTTATCACAGATGTCACTTCAATTCTTGCATCAAGGAGAGTTCAGATTTTGTTCTTTAAGGATATTTTTTTTCTCAGTATACTACAGACCTCTAAGGAACACATTTAGAAGACTATTAAGAAAAAGAGTCTTAGTGATCCAAAGCCTACTTCAGCTCAATATTTAAGTAATTATACTAACCTATCCATGTAGGAATCTAGTATCTGTGGACCATATTAAATGGTATTCTATTATATATCTCTAGTGAATGAATGACTCAACCTGTGAGACTGGTTTCATAATCCTACATCTTTAAATCACCGTTGATTGACCTCATTGCTTACTCTGCTATTTGGCTTCCCTCCAGACTTTTATATATAATTTTCTGATTCTGAATACAGCTATTCTCTTGTATGTTGTTTGTCTTAGCTTCAGAAATATGCTCTCCTGCTACTCCATATATTCCTTTTTTTTCACCCTTTTGAATCTCCAAATCACAAGGGACTATATAACCCATTAAATTAGTCCTTTTGTTTCAAAGACAAATCTTAAATAGGAAAGAACACAGAAGCCAGAATGAATAAATGTAATAACAAAATCTGCAATAGGAGTGGTGAGAAACTAAATCAAACCTTGATGCCCATTTCTTGCTTTAAGAAGTAACTTAGAATTTAATACTGATATCAAAGAGAATAATAGGTTTTTGAAAAATAGGTATTACTTAACATAACAGTTTATAAACTGAGTCAATATCAAGGTGATATAGAAAATAAATTTTGGCAAAGAAAGTTGAAGACAAATAGATTTAGAAAAATTAATACTGAATACATTCCTCTGGTTACAAGGGAAATATTATATTTTACTCACTGAATGATAAACAAATATAAATATTGCAATTTTCCCAAACATATTTTAGAAGAATACATTGGAGAATATGTTTCTTGTGACCTACACAAATTATTGCTTGAAAAATATACACAATATTTATGATTCAATAATTAATTATCACTATAACACTGTCATCCCATTGTTCATTGATTTGCTCAAGCAGGCATCAGTAATGTCTTCTTTATGAGACTTTTTGTTACTGTTTTTGGCATATAAAATATGCCACGGGTAGCTCTCCAGGCTCTGCAGTGGGGGTGGGATACTCTCAGTAGCTTGCCAGGCTCTCCGAGAGGGATGAAGGAATCGAAACCAGGTAGGCCACATGCAAGGCAAATGCCCTACCTGCTGTGCTATTGCTCCAGTCCCCAATAATTAAGTACATGCATAAATAAAATTAAAAGTAATATTAATGTTTATGATAATTTTAAGCATCAAAATAAAATACAAAGTATTATTTAGTATATAATCTCACTTTACTATCTAATTTTTATTGTTAATACATGATATTACCAATTTACTCTGGAATCCAAAAGAGGATAAATACAGTTGCATTATTAGAGGAATGTGGGAAACAAATACTATCATAACAGTTAAAAACAGAGAGATTTCTGTCACAGAGAAGGTGATGAAGCTAATAATCACCTCCTTTACTTATTCACCAAAGTACACTGAGTTTCTCAATTTTATTCTTAAAATGGCTTTCCTTTAACAGATGTCAGAAAAATATAATCTACCTCAAAAAAGACTGTGAAATTCAGTTTTGCCATCTCTGTATAATGCATAATTTATCTCTAAGCAAATATATTTTATATATAAGTTTATATAAATATAGATTTGTCCACAATATATGGAAGTTTATACATTTATGCGTGTGATTCTGAGAAGCTTTCTAATGATACAACACAACCTAGGTACAACACATTTTTACAAGGATATGATCAATATACCTCTTTAAAGTCCATGTTACAGGACCATGTGTGAGCCATAACATAAACTATAGACCTCAGCTGATTCTGTGTCAATGTACAAATATCAATTTTACAAATGTGCCACTTTATTAGACATCTTGGATGATATGGAGTATGCTGTGTATGTGTGTGTATTATATGGAATATTTTTTGTACCTTAGTTGGACCTTTACAACTTTGCCACAAATCTAAAGTTGCTCTAAAGAAATTAATAAGTAATCTTATTAAAAAGACAGAGGTGATGTGGACATTTAAGAAATAGGGTAAAATAGGAAACTAATCTTTCTCAGGACACCATCATCATATATAGAAGCCACTCAACAACCAATTGATCTTCATTTAAGCATTTAATATTTTAAGCACATAGAATGCTATTTTGAGCACTAGATTAGGAATTAGGATTACATTAATCAATAAGAATTGTCCCTTCACCTCTTGACCTTACAGTCTATTCTGTAAAGTAATTCTCTGTGGTATTAATGTTCCATGAATAGCACTCATGTTTTCAAAGAGAAAACATAACTACTTGCTTAAAATTGCAGATCTTAAGGTCAGACTGCCTGGATCTGAAACACAAAAGCACTAACAAATAATTTCAGTAGCATGTTAGGAGATATTAATTCATCTTTTTACACTTACATTTATCTATAAGCAACATATAAGTGAACATAAATACTTGGGCTTGTTTCAAGAGTTTCATTATATAATATCAGTAAAACAGAAAAATGAATAAATCGGAGTGCAGTGAAGCCATAACAAAAGTTATTATCAAAATTATTAGATAGAACTATTATACTTGGTTTAAAATATACTTTTTCTCCAAATACCTAACTGGAAAATAGTTATCTTTCTACTGAGAAATATTTATATTGTGATTAATGATTATTTTGAATAATTCTCTAGCATCATACTTCTGATGAATCTATCAAGTGGTCATTATATTTATTGTATTTATTCTGCCATCATATTTATAACTGTTGGTCAGGAAGGTAGCTTAATGAGCTGAGCACATGCTTTGTATGTAGGATACCTGGGTTTTAACCCCAGCATTCCACAGTCCCCATGAACCTCTCTGCAAGATCACTGAGAGGGTAATGGGGAGCAGCCCTTAGTATTAATCGATGTGGCCCCCAAACAACTTACAAACAAAACAATAGTAGCAACAACAACAAATCTTCTGTAACAATGTGCTTGAGTGTCTACTAATACTAAGTAAAATAGATCAGAGATCAAAGACTATATAACAAATCTGCATCTGCTTGTTACACACACAAATGCAAAATATGTTTGATTGGCAGCATATGTTAAAGTGAGTTCCAATCTGTTATGGCAATACTTCTATTGTCAGCTGAACTACAGAAGCCTGATCTATAGTGTATTTTATTAAGATGGATGTCTTTAGTTTGCTGAACAAGTCATGGTAAAATATTTGGCTAATGTTGTTATTGCATGCCATCTGTGTCGGCAGAAAGGTTGTCCAATAATACATGAAATGTCACTATTTTAAATACATATCTAATTGAAATTTAATCAAGTGGATGTTTTGCATTAACTAAATATCAGGTGACTAATAAAAACACACTGCATTTATTTAATAGTTATGTGAAAACAGAAAATGATTATTTCAAAGTTCTATGTATTCTGGAAAAAGTGTAGTTTTTTCAGGAACACATGCATACAGAACAGTGTGGTATAATCTAGATGCATTGAAATAGCACTAAAATAAATGTCACCCTGCTATTTAAGAACAACACTCTATGTTTAGAGGTGATTAGCTCTAATATCTGGATCTTTTTGACGACGTTTTTATAAAGTCATAAAGTAGAAGATTTTTTTTTCCTCCACAGCCAGGAAGAAATTTAAATGTGCATTCTCCCACTGTGACAAATAATCAGTCTATTATAAACCAACCAGAGAGCAGTGTTAACTCTCAAAATAATTTTAAGAATCACAAGAGAACAAAATTTAGCAGATGTTTTGAAAACAAAACAAATTGCTGAAATTTAGTTTTCCTTAAGAAAATACAGAGCAGTGAATCAGCTTCGCTCTCCATTGTCTTTCCTTATCATTTTACATATAATCTTTTGGTAAAGTAGCATTTTGTTTTCTTTGTTCATTTTGTTTGTTTTTTAGTCTGGCTTCACTGGGTTCAGATTTATTAAAAGAACAATTTGTGTATTTTTTGTATTTTTTTAAAATACATTATTTTGTTTGGAATTATCAGAAAGTTTTGCTTAGGTGAGAGAAAATTTCTTACATACCGTTCTCTTATCACTTATATTGAAATTTTTTTAAAAATTCAGGCATAAAACTGAGAAAAGAACTGGTCTTAGAATTATCTGACTTTCTACAGAGTGAATTCCAATTGGGCCTGAGAGAGCTCTTCACTTTCTAGATAAGTCTAGGTTCACTATCAATGTCACTGTCTTCCCATTGTTAATCTATTTGCTCAAGCGGGCACCAGTAATGTCTCCATTGTGAGACTTGTTGTTACTGTTTTTGGCATATCAAATATGACACGGGTAGCTTGCCAGGCTCTGCCATACAGACGGGATACTCTTGGTCGCTTGCCGGCTCTACTAGAGGGATGAAGGAATCAAACCCGGGTCCTCTGCATGCAAGGCAAACACCCTACCCATTGTGTTATCGCTCCAGTGGTATAGTGGTTAGCATAGCTGCCTTCCAAGTCTAGGTTAAAACAAAAATTGTGGAGTTGAGGATGTAGTTCAGTTGTAGATAGCATTCCATGTCTGAGGACCTTGTTGTGACTGAGAGAAAATAGATTAATTAATTAAAAATGTAGCTTCTTTGGTATGATACCTGAAGTCATGGATAAAGGAAGAAATGCAAACTACACCTGTTATACTATACAATGCCTAAGTGTATAATCCTTAAAAATCAAAACTCTATCTTGTTTTCTTTCTTCTGTTATTAATACTAATGCTTATTTTAATGTGTGATAGTGTAATTCTATGGAGCTCATTCTAACTTATCCCAAGGCTTTGAGATTGATTGCCTTTTCTGCAGACTTATTACAAGATACTAAAGTTAATTATTTGACAAAGGTATCAGTATAATTATATAAATATGGTAATTTTAGTACAAGATAAGATGTACTCTTTTTTGTCAGTAATCTAGACTGGGGAAACCTACTAAGGCTTAAGAAATTTCTAGCATCCCCAACTTAGTGTAAAGACCGTCTAATTTATGAATTAATTACTATGCATTTGAGTTTATTTTTAGCCTTCAGATATACTTTGGGGCATCATAATATTATATTTGCCACCAAAATATATTTACTTAACTAAACATTACTTATTTCAGTAGAAACATTTTCTTCTACTATGTGGCACTGTGTATATGTTTGTGTATGTGTAAACACAGTTAGCAATGACTTTAATGACCAAAAGTGTGTCATCTAAATTTCAGTACAATTTAAATTTCTATTTCTAGAGTCTAGGCACTCTAGAAATATCTTAAAGGCTATATCATATTCTTGGCATAGTGGAAGTCCAGGTTAGATTTTAAAGCACCAGTTATAGTAATTCCCAGGTGCACATTGAGCACTGCTGGGTGTGACAACAAAATAAGAATATTTAAAATTTTATCTCTAAGTGTAGAATAAAACCTATTGCCCCTTAAATAAATATATTGGATAATCTTTTGTAAAAGAGTATACTTAAAGGACTAAAATGTCCAAATAAATTAATTTATAAGTAAAAAATAATGTTTAGTAAGTTTGATATTTGTTTGTAGAATTCAAGTTGATTTTTCAGTATATAAAACATCTTTTTTATAGTCTTTGTAATATATTTCAAGCTTAGGCACCAAAAAATCAAGGCACAATAATTGTACTTGCAATATCTTCTAGATGTCAGTACCTGGCAAGCTTTTGTACCTTAATCCTGTAGTTTTTGCTCCAATGATTAATGCAACTTTGCTAATAATTTCACTCTTAAAATATTTCAAAATACATATGGAAATTTCCTTTGCAGCTAAGAGTTATTTACAGCCAATTTTCACACACTTTATTGGTGTCATTATATGTTTACTAAACTTTCTTTCATTGTTCCTTTAATACCTTTGGATAATAGTACTGAAAAAAATATGGCAGCAAATGAGTAATTTTTAAAGGTAAAGGCCAGACTTGTAGTACAGCAGGTAAGGTGCTTGCTTGGTATGCTGCTGACTGGGGTTTTGATCATCAGCATCTCATATGGTCCCCTGAGCTCTGCTAAGAGTGATCCTTGAGCACAGAGCCAGGAGTAAGCCATCACCATTGCCAGAAAACAAAAATATAAAAATAAAAGAGAGAAATTTATCAGCATATTATCTTTGTAAATGTAATATATCTTCCTACATCTTTTGAAGCAACTTGCAGTCAATGAAAATTATCTTGCTTTGATAAAAAAAATAATTAATTATAAACAAAATTCTCACCAAGGTTTACCTCTGTGTTAAAAGTAGATAACTATGTGTTAGTTGAAATGATTTAATTGTTAATATTTTAGATATAAGCTGATTTGGGTCACTAAAGTTATTTTATTAATATATTTAACAATTTCCATGTTGATTCTTATCTCTATGTTTATTGAAAATATGTCACTGAATACAGCATGCTAAACTTATAAATTGCCTCCTATTAAGATGTATGAAATAAGTAAATTCACTGTCATCCCGTTGCTCATTGGTTTGTTCGAGCAGGCATCAGTTACATCTTTCATTGTGAGACTTATTGTTACTGTTTTGGGCATATTTAATACACCATAAGTTGCTTGCCAGGCTCTGCCGTGCGGGCTCGATACTCTGAGTAGCTTGCCGGGCTCTCTGAGAGGGGCGGAGGAATCGAACACGGGTCAGTCGCGTGAAAGGTGAACGCACTACCTGCTGTGCTATCGCTCCAGCCCCATGAAATAAGTAAAAACACTTAATAAAGTTTTTTGTAAATATAGGTTTCAAACTATTTGCTTGGGGGGATATCTGCATTTGAGGAACATTTTTATAAGGCTCACATTAAGTTCTTATTTTAATAGATTGAATTTAAGAGTATATATCTACTTTTACTGACCCATTAATATCGAGAGCAATCTAATATTAACTCCATTTTAAACATGAGGAAACTACTCTAATTAACATTGGTCTTACATATACACAGAGAATCATAATAGAAATCTGAACCCAGGTATGGTCAATGCTAAATTCTACCAGTTCTCCAACTATTAATCTCACACTTCCTTTGCAACCATTTATTTCCAGGTATGAGTAGAATACTTACCACAGGGTAAAGAGAACATATTAAAAAATAGGTAAAAGGAAACTTTTTTTTCTAAAATAGAGAACACCCCAAAACTTCTTAACATAGGATAGGTGTACGTAAGCATCAAAATGACAATTCAAATGTCTGTCTCAGAATGGATCTTTAGGAAGGAAAACAAATTGGTAACTGATGTATACATCCAATCTCATCATCTCATTCACTTTTTAATATATTTTGAACACTTTATTTCATGCATGGTTTTCAATTCTGTTTTTCTGGTTATCATACTCCCTCCATGGAATATGGTCAAGCAAAACTGAAATATTGACGAATTGCCTCAAGAAAATTTATTTTAGTTATAGGATCCCCTTGAAAGGTTGAACAAGAAGCTGTCACATAGAACCTGGTTAGATTATTCAAGTCATCAGCTGTGAAATTAGTGTATTTAGTTTAAGCCCTCAGTTATTTTAAGGGGCTCTCGACTTAACTTGTGGAGATTTCTGTAAAGCATGAATACAAAAATCACAAGGCTCTTACAGATTTGAAATGATTGGCTCTATCACACAGAGTAATAAAAATAAGACAACATTTCAGAAACAAATGTAAAATATATATCAAAACTGGAACTACTAGTACAATAAATATTTAAGAAAAAATGTACTGCATTTTGAATCACTATTTTTCTCCCTTATTTATTCCATTTCAGTGAATTATAAAGCTATTCAACCCATAAAAATGCAAACTAAGTATTCTAGTTTCTTTTATTCATGTTTCTGCATTTAACTTTACATATCAGTACTTAAAATATTTCTAAAATTTTCAGCATTTTCTACTTTGTTTCAACTACAATACATATGGTTTTCTGTAATAGTATGCTATTGTCTTCAAGTTCAACCCAAATTTACATCTAGAGTCTTCCCCCTAGACTTTAAATTGTACTACTGATATTGTCATATTTTATATTTTCCATTGTCTCTTAAATTTCTAGAAATTTCTCATAAATTATGATATGATTTCTTGCCATTATCTGGTGCTTAGTCTCATGTCACAGAACTTTATGATATTCCTAGCACATCCCACAACCTCTGTACCACTTCAATTTAGACCTATAGACTTAACAGTTCAAATGAATCTGCGACATGATAAGTTTGCTATACCTAGAATATAAAGTTTATAAGCATACAAGTTAAATTATCATAAAGGAGTAGTAATTCCACCATATGCTCAAGGTAGAAAATTACCTTTATAAGGGCTGGAGAGATAGTATAGCAGGTAAGTATTTTCCTTACATGCTGCTAACTCGGGTTTGATCCCTTGCACCACACATTGTCTGTCCACTAAGCACACCAGGAGAGGTCTCTCTGCACAGAGCCAGGAGTTGTCTTGAGCATCACTGCATGTGATCCAAAAACAAACAAAAATTCTAACCTGAGAGTAATCATATAAACTCATAGATATAAAATAGATATAAATTTACTTCTTTATTTACTCTTAACAGACAATTGAATAATTTAAATTTGGAGCTACTGAAATACCTTATCCATGTTTTTGCGAACACTGATATTTATTTTGTGTGGCTTATTATACACAGTTATATGTGTATACATAATTTCAATTTCTATGAATTGATAACATATTAGTCTTTACCTTATTAAAATTAAATAGTTGTGAATTTCTGATTTTTAATTTCTTTTGACCTGTATAAACTTGAACATATACATACAAAAATGCAGAATTTTTACTGTATTACAACATATGTATTAACTAAATAAATTATGTTAACGTGACAAAATTAAATTTTACCAATTCTAGTCAATATAGACTTAATTTTTTAATGATTTGTTTTCTTACATTTTATGCACTCTTACTGTATAGAATCTCTGACTACTTTATACATTAAAATACACTACTACTATTATTATTACACCTGTAATATATTATAAAGTTTATCACCATTGCTCTTAAATTATTATTCATTACATTCTTCACATTTGGACTTTTATCCTGGATTATGTTCCTTTTAATTCCAGAATTGCTTAAATTGGAATTAAATTAAGTTGAAAGTATTTAAGGTAAGTATTTTCCTTACATGCTGCTAACTCGGGTTTGATCCCTGGCACCACACATTGTCTGTCCACTAAGCACACCAGGAGAGTTCTCTCTGCACAGCGCCAGGAGTTGTTTTGAGCTGATCTAGTTTATATATAAGAATTTCCAACTTTACATTATTTTGTTTGTTTCTTTGTGGGTCAAACCTGGCAATTGCTCAGGTTACTCTCAACTTGATACACAGGTTGTACACAGGTCTTCTGGCAATGCTCAAAGCACCTTGCAGTGCAGGAGATGAAACCTGTGTCTCCTGCATATAAAACGTAAGTTGCATTTTTTAAGATTATCTCCCCAACCCCACAACCACTTTTATAGAATACTTTACTTGGCACGAAATTTATAATTGTGGTCTTGTTCTCTCAAAATATGTTTTTAACATGGTCATTTAATTTTAACTTCCTCCCCTTTTTTTTGAGCTACACCAGTGGACCTCAGGACTCATTCTTGGAAACACTTATGAGACCATATTCTGTAGTGATGATAAAAATGGGTTAGGTTCCATGCAAAGCAAAACCTTGACCTTATTACTGCCTCTTCAGCTGGCTTCTGATTATTTTAACTGTTCCAAACTCAAGTTACCGTCTTTTCTTTTGATGTATTAGAGTCTTCTTCTTTCATGTATTTTGTTGTTTGGGTTTCCAAAATTTATATTCTTTATGCATGCATTTTATGCAGTTTGTTATAGTAACCTAAAGATAATATTTGATGCAATTTTGAATATTTTATTATTTTTTAATGTGACATATAAACTTCTCTAGTTCACTTTGGATTTCTAATATACATACATTAGAAAATTAGAATACAATTATGAATTTCTTTATAAGCTATATTTTTCTTTTTATTCCATCTAAGTTAGACTTTGAATTTTCTTCTGTTGTGTAACTTATTTCAGTTTTTTTACTTCACATTTTTTATATTATTTTGAAAAAGAGGTTTCAATTTTCAATTTTTTCATAATGTTTAATTCTACAATTTCTTTTGGTAACTTATTATATACTTTCAACTTAAATTATACATTATCTAGGGCCCTGAATTTATTAATTTCAACTGGATGTATTAAGCATAACAAATGATGATGATGATCGCTGTCATCCCGTTTCTCATCGATTTGTTCAAGTGGGCACCAGTAACGTCTCTCATTGTGAGACTTATTGTTACTGTTTTTGGCATATCCAATATGCAACGGGTAACTTGCCAGGCTCTGCCGTGCGGGCGCGATACTCTTAGTAGCTTGCTGTGCTCTCTGAGAGGGGCAGAGGAATTGAACATGGGTCGGCCGAGGGAAAGGCGAACGCCCTACCGCTGTGCTATCGCTCCAGCCCCAGCATAACAAATATCAATAATAAAAGTCCTGTATAAATTGTTGTTTTCTGAATTCAAATCTCTCTTTTAGTATCTCTTTAATTATCCCTTTCTATTACAGTTCATATCATAAAATTCTGTGTATTGGCAGACTGAATGTTTTTATTTATTGCCATATATGTTAAATACAAATTAAAAAGAAAATTTATATCTGTTTCACATTGTATGTCTCTAGAAAAGATCTTTTGTATCTGACCACAAAATAAACAAATGACCTTCAATTAGCCAAAGGGATGGGAAACTAATTTACTTACAGTACTTTAGAAGTCTTGTCTATGTTTTATTCATCATATTCCTAGTTACAGATCCATACCTTTGATGGAAGTCCCGAAAGTCCTAGAATTTTAAAGTCTTAAATTCCATTTTATTGGCCCCCCTAACCCCAATCTTGTAAAATTGCAAGCAGATCTACATTTCTATTATGCCTCTGATTCTTTTCAACCTCTCACAGCACAGCAGTGAAATGAACTATCTCAATGGGAGAGAAACTTTTAAGTATTTCATTCATCTCTCTCAATTGAAGCTTACCTTGTCTATAGAATCATGTCTTACAAGATTTTTTTTGCCTTAGAAACACTCCTTTAAAATATTTTTCCTGAGATTTTTCACAAAGTCCTATTAGAAAGGTGGATTTCCCCCGCACTGTACAAAGTTTGACTATCATTACTGAACATGCAAGAAGAGAAGGGAGAGAGAAAGGAAGGAAAGAAGTAGAAAAAGGAAAAAAGAGAAAAACAGAAGTAACAGAAGCAAAAACAAGCAATAGAAGATGACAAAGAAGAAGAAATACATGTACAAAACTAATTTTCAGTAGAAATTACATTAATTTTGACTGAAATTACTTCTAATGAGTCAACAAAATTTAGTTTATAATAAATGTATTAATATTGACATAAATGGGCTGGAGTGATAGCACAGCAGGTAGGGCTGTGCTATCACTTGCACAGCCTTGTGATAGCTTTGACCCCTAGCCTTGCACAGGGGTCGACCTGGGTTTGGTTCCTTCGCCCCTCTCAGAGAGTCCGGCAAGCTACCAAGAGTATCTCACGCACAGCAGAGCCTGGCAAGCTACCCATGGCGTATTGGATAGACCTAAAACAGTAACAACAAGTCATACAATGGAGACATTACTGGTGCCCACTCAAGCAAATCAATGAATAATGGGATGACAGTGATATAGAAATACAGAGATCGACATAAATCTTAGTCTCCCCATTAGTATTTATCCTGCTATGTGGTTATTTGTAACCAGGGAAAGCCAATTTTAAGTCTACATTCTGTTATTGTAGATGACATCTAAAGAGTATAGTAAGTATATATATATGTGCTAAATATTTAGTTAATTCCAGCTGAAGTAAGTCTTCCTTCCTATTCTTGACATCCTTTGTGATATAAAAATAAAAAATGAGAGAAACTTTATTTTCTGAGATCTCAGATGCAGTTCATTTGTGATTTTTATTACAAACTATTGCATGAAATGGTGAATGAATACATTATAAAGATAATTTTTAAAGATAAATTTCAGAGTCTGGTAAGAAAAAATAAAGGTTAGGAATACCTTAGTCTTGAGCTACAAATTTGCACAATGACTCACAAACTAAGCATCAGTGTCATATTCTATTTCTTCTAATTTAACAGTCTGGTTATAGAAACCTTGATGACAGGAAAGCTATTATGAGAGAATATTTGAGATTTGAGTCTATATCTTGGAAAATTACTTTGTTTTTATCAAATGTCTTCTTTTAATTGCAGTTGATTTTTTGTTTGTTTTTATGATATCTGTCATATTGAGGAAAGAAATATATTTGTACACACGACTATGAATTGAATGAGATCATCTAAACCTAGTTTAGACTGGAGACTAATTCTTAAAGATAACACCAGGAATTGAAGGAGAGTATTTTTTCCTGTGATTTTAAAAAAATATATTGAAACATTTAATTTAAACTCTTTAATATTTAGAGTTAAAGATAATAGAAAACAATCACAAATTCTAATGTGTGAGGTAATATACATATAGCACATGAAAGAGCTCAGTTTATCACGAAAGGTAATAAAATTTTACTGGTAAGTGGCCACAGTGCACAGAAGTAGAATTGGTAGGAATTATATAAATGAAAATAGTACCTTCAGCTGCAGCAAGAATACCTGATACTATTAATGTATGCATACTGAATGTACATTTCTTGTTCTATAAATACATGTATGCATATCTAAAATCTCTTTGTTGAAATATACGTAATAAAAGTAATGATCACATTAAAGATGAAGAAACTGTCACAGGAGCTAATTGTCTTATGCTAACAGCTATCCATTAAACAACTAAAAATCAAAAGCATATATATTTAAACACATTTTTTACATCTCAAAGGCACTACTACTTCCTTAGCATCTTCTCCTTACAAAATTTTACTAAAAAAAGCTTTTCATTGCACAATATGTTTTTCTCATTATAACTTTTCCTGATTATGAATTCATCTTAGACTTTTCCTGGAATCAGGCAATCCTTTTACCATTTAATTTATTTTAAGCATCGTTGTGTTTTAATGTCCAGGGTAATCTCATGTAAGTAGAAAGCTTCTATTTTTAATTAGTCCCTAATTTTTATCACAACACAAACTCCAAGGTTAGACAATGTATATTATGATCACTGAGATTGAGCCTTGCTTTTTGCATTTGATGGAATATTTGGGAACACGAATAAAGCTTGATATTCATTATTCTCTTACTATTCCAGATCACAGGATAATTTAATTCAACTAACAAACTAATACATAACAGGTATACATCCATGATAATCACAATCAATCACACTTCATTAGTTGCTTCTAATTAGAAAATAAAGGAAAGTTCTTGCATATTTACAAAGAAAATCAGACTTATTATAAATACATTTGCAACCCTGCTATACTGCACATGTTACAGTTAAACAGCAGACATAATCAGGTGTGAAAAATATGGTAAGCCTTCGAGAAGCAAGATAATTGCCTCACAGGAGGAATGTTAATGGTAAAAGAGAGGGGAAAAAAAGTAAATCTAGGGTTGATACTTTAAAAGCTAAAGACCAAGTAGTTATAATGAAAGACCAAAACTTGCTCATTTGGGTCTACAAAACAGAGTAGACAAATTGGAATTCATGTCCTTATTAAGGCTTCCACAGCTCAAGGTCCAACATTGACATTATGAGAAGTCTGAATTTTGTGGGAGAAACCAAAAGCAATATTTTTATCAGATCACCTCAATTTTGAATGTTACCTTCAAAGTAGACATAGCTCAGTTCTTATATTTATGTTCTTTACACGAGAGGTATTTTGAAAAACATAAAAAATGTGTTGATATGACCAATCTTTCCTATGAATTTCACAGTGTGTGTATGTATATATGTTTACATTAGTTAATGTTTGTATATAAATATTTTTCACGAATCACAAAATTCCCATTAAACAGCCAATTTCTCGAGCGGACACACTAACCTCTCCATTCGTCCTTTCCCTGAGATCTTACAAGTCTCTCTGGACTTGGCCCTCCAAAGGATGTCACACTGGAGACTCTTTCAGGGTCAGGGGAATGAGATCCAGCTTGTTACTGGATTAACATATGAATACACCATGGGAAGCTTGCAAGGCTGTCCCATGTGGGCAGGAAACTCTCAAAAGCTTGCCAGTTTCCCGCAGAGGGAGAAGTAGGCTACAAGATATTGTGCGGCCATTTGCAGCCGCACACTTCTGGGAGATTGTTTTTAAGTCTCTGGATATTGGCCTTTGATGGAATTACACACACCTGGGTTCCTCTGCCGGTACCTTCATGCATGAGGCCTGCCTGAACGTGTGGAAAGGGCCCTCAGGCATGGCTGTAGCTAGGTTCTGGTGGTCTTCGGCTGCCGGGAGCTCTGCTCAGGGTCGGGAGGGAAGCTGGAGCCCATCTCCTTCGAGGGGCCCCATGGAAGATAGCCAGGCATGTGGGCAAGAGATATTTTAAATATTTTTAAGAAAACATAATGCTTAGTGTCACCAATGGTTTTTCTTATTGTAAAAAATTTGTGCAACCAGAATTCTAAACTTTATATCGGTTAAATATGTGGTAAGAATTATGTGTATGTTTTAAAAATAGAGCAAATATTAGATATTTTTAGTAGGATAACATAACCTCAGGTAGTTTAGGTTTATTGGGTTGCTCCCATTACAGTGCTCCCACTCCTCTTTGTTTATTTGTAGTTTCCTTCTTAGTGTTCTGTTGACTTGTAAATAATGTTTTTCTCTTCTCCTTGAGTTCTTTGCATAGTTTATTCAAAGCAATGCCCTTTTTGTATGGACACAGGAAGACTTAGCAAATGTTATACTTTTGTAACCTGGGAGTCATTTGACTGTACATAATATTTTCCTCCTGGGCATCTGTTCTCTCAACCTAAACCTCAGCTGCCCTTTCTTCCTAGCACCTCCAAAAAGCAGGGTCCTGACGAGGGACGAGACGGACCCAGGGCAAGCGGTGAGTTGTGTGCTACCCTGGCATCGAGATGGGCCTGGCCAAAGTGCCTAATGCTTAACTATAAGTTAAGAGCTTGATCATGGACAAATGTTGTCATGATCCAAACAGTGATGACTAGATTTGGACCCTGCTAGGGTTAGAAATGATTAATCTGGCTTGAGTGCTGTAGTCTGAGCCTGTGGCAAGATGTTGCCAAGAGAGCTGCCTTGCAAGCCTCAATGTATCTCTTGCTATGTCCATACAAAAATAACTAGTATTAAGATGTTAATAAGTGTTTGGACTAAGGAAAAGAAAAAAAAAAACCTTAAGAGTCAGGAAGGGCTTTGGAATGCCCTGCCCTCAGGAAGGGCTTTCTTATGTTGATTTTGCTACCTGGCTGGGTGTAGCCTACAGGGCAAGGTGGGAGAGAGAAGTAGGAGGAGAGACTAGAGAAGGAGAGAGGCTGGAGTTGATGCAGAGAGAGGCCAGAGCTGGGAGTGCGGGAGATGAGAAAGATGGAAGATTGAATAAACGGTAACTAATCAGCAACCAGTTTGGTCCTCGTTCTTCCTTCGCCTGTCCTTGACCACTGGCCGTCCTGATCCAGTCCACACACAGCGGTTCCAGAGCACCGAGCTTAGGTGGTGAGACAGAGCCACCCGGAGATCTCATGAGTGCACACGCCCCTCGGCGAGCCTTAGTTTTTTACAATTTTTTTAAAAAATTAAATGCCAAAAAGCTAAAAATTATAGCACTTATTTTTTAATTTTTATTTATTTTTTATTCTTTTAAAAATATTTTTATTTGTGAATCACCGTGAAATACAGTTACAAACTTATGAACTTTCATGCTTGCACTTCAGTCATACAGTGATCATTTATATCCCTCCACCAGTGCCCATTCTCCTACACCAATGTTCCCAGTATCCCTCCCATCACCCCCACCCAAACCCGCACCACCCCACTCTGCGGCAGGGCATTCCCTTTTGTTCTCTCTCTTTTTGGGAACTGTAGTTTGCAATAGAGTTACTGAGAGGCCATCATGTTTGGTCTATAGTCTATTTTCAGCACGCATCTTTCAACCCGATTGGGTCCTCCCAACATCCTCTACTTGGTGTTCCCTTCTCTATCTCAGCTGCCTTTCGCCTCAGCATATGAAGCCAGTTTCCAAGCTGTGGGGCAGACCTCCTGGTTCTTATCTCTACTACTCTTGGGTGTTAGTCTCCCACTCTGTTATTTTATATTCCACAGATGAGTGTGGTCTTTCTATGTCTGTCTTTCCCTTTCTGACTCATTTCACTTAACATGATACTTTCCATGTTGATCCACTTATATGCAAATTTCATGACTTCATCTTTTCTAACAGCTGCATAGTATTCCATAGTATAGATGTACCAAAATTTCTTTAACCAGTTATCTGTTTTTGTATAGCACTTATTTTAAAAGCAGTCACATATGTGTGACCAGCAGCAAACTCAGGATAAGGAAAAAATGAAAGATTCCAAGATAAGACTCTTCGCCTTTTATAAAATATGTGATACCTTAGCTAACATAAAACTTTTATATCAATAAACTGATATTTTAAAATAATCTTTTAACTGACTTTTAAAAAGCTGAAGTGAATTATGCCAATTATTTACTCTCTATGAGCAATAGCACAGTGGGTAGGGTATTTGCCTTGCATGCAGCAGACCCCGGATTCGATTCCTCGGCCCCTCTCAGAGAATCCAGCAAGCAACTGAGAGTATCCCACCTGCATGGCAGAGCCTGGCAAGCTACCTCTGGTGTATTGGATATGCCAAAAATGATAACAAGTCTCACAATGGAGATGTTACTGGTGCCCGCTCCAACAAATCAATGAACAATGAGAAGATAGTGCTACAGTGCTATATAGTGTTTATTTAGTACATTTTAATCACTTTTCTTATCTTTTATTTTTGTATTTTGTTTTTGGGTATTTGGACCACACCCAACTATGGTCAGGACTTATGCCTGTTTCTGTCTTTGGAATCACTCCTGGCATTGCTTGGGAAACTGTATGTAGTGCAGAAACCAATTAGATCACAAGTAAGGCAAGTGTTTGCTATTTTATCTTGCAGCCTCATCTATGTTTTTTTTCCCTAAAATTTTAGAATTGCCTATGTGTTTCTAACTTTATTCTAATTACAGATATTTTATACTTATAAAAAACAAATATTCTTACAAACAAAAATTTTACAATGCAAATGTTTTCATTATTTTAGAAATATAGAAAAATTATTACTAGATTATACAAATAGCCCTCAAATTCTGAAAATCTTTTTGTTTTCTCTTCGGATCACACTCCTGGCTTTGCACTCAGGAATTACTCCTACAGATGCTCGGGGGACCATATGGAATGCTGGAATTCGAACGCACGTTGGCTGCCGGCAAGGTAAACACCCTACCTGCTGTGTTATCGCTCCAGCCCCCTAAAAATTTAGTAAGATACAGAAAGCACGTCACTTGAGAATCTAAATAAAATTTTTAAATAGAATGAATCTTACATATACAAATCAATCATATACTGAAAGACACACACATACCAAGGCAAAGAATTAAAATCAGCATGACCTCTCGTGAGACTTCCATAGGTCTCACCAGCCAACATGTGGTACAGACTGAGAAAGACCCAAAAACTCAGGGGCTACGTGAGCCACAGCCACAGCCGCATCGTCAAGCACCAGAAGCACCCTGAAGGTCAGGGTCATGCTGGTGGTATGCATCAGCACAGGATCAACCTTGACAAATCCCATCCAGGTTACTTTGGGAAAGTGGGTATGAGGCATTATCACTTAAAGAGAAATCAAAGCTTTTGTCCAACTGTCAATCTGCCCAACTGACAAACTGTGGAGCTTGGTCAGTGAGCAGACACGGGTTAATGCTGTCCGAAACAAAACTGGAGCAGCTCTTATCATTAATGTGGTGCCATCCAGCTACTACAAAGTTCTGGGGAAGGGAAAGCTCCCAAAGCAGCCTGTCACCGGGAAAGCCAAATTCTATAGCAGAAGATTGAGAAGAAGATTAAGAGAGTGGGAGGGGCCTGGTACCTACCTTGAAGTCACCTTCAAGGATCGTTAAATGCTACGCTGCTTGTCTTTAAAAAATAAAATAAAATAAACATAAAAGGGAACTAAATTGAATTCATGTATATGTAAAACAATTTATTATCATTTTCTTTCAGATTACCAGAGATCACAATATTATTAGCAAAATATAATGAGTAGAAAATATCTGAAAGTCAAATTCTCAGACAAAAATCAGCACTGAGAAACTGTGAAATTTCACTTCTTTCTTGAAGGAAAGATTAAGAGGAAATTATCGTTTTAATAATTATGAAATAATAGGACAGGTATTCTCCTATTTTCTTGTGGAACAAGAGAAATGGAATACTGCTACTAGACATAAGAACCCTTTCATAGGTCTCTTGTTAAAAGGTAAAAAAGTAAAAAACACAAAACATTACATTGAAAAAATATCTGTACATCTCTGTTACAAATAGGTCACAATTTACTGTAGACAATACCTGGAAACAACCGTAGTGCTCAACAATAGATGAATGGATAAAGCAGTTGTGGGGCATATGCTCAGGGGAATACTACTCAGGTATAAGAAAAGATGGAACCGTGCCTTTTTAAATATCATATATGAAAATAGACGATGTTAAGCTATGATAAACATGTTAAGGCAAGATTAAATACAAATAAAGAATGATTTAACTTGTGTATAAAGTTATAAAGAAGCAAAAGGAGGGATTATACCATGTCGTGTAAAAATAATAAAATACAGTATAATGAAGAACGGAGGTTACCATTGATTGAGGAAGTGGATTCCTATGTACTGTTGTAGGTGGGTATGTGTACCTTAATGTAATATAGCTTGGTTTCACTTTTGGGGGAGAGGTAGCGCAGTCTGGACAGAGAAGTGACCCTATGACAATGAAAGTTGGAAATTATCACTTTTGACAAGAAGCGATAAAGAATGAGAAAAACAGAACAAACCAACCAAACAAAAAACTTTTCACTAATTGTGGAATTCAAATGAACCTTTTGATGATGAAATAATATGACAAATAAGAATTTGGGCTGGAGAGGTAGTATAGTAGATAAGGTACTTGCTTTGCATGTGGCCAATCTGGATTTGTTTCTCAGCACTACTTATGGCTCAGGAATGATCCCTGAGTTCAGAGATAGGAAATAACCCTGAAAATTAGCCACATGTGACCAAAAAAAAAATCATAACTAATGCACTTTTATCGAGACTTAACATTGTTTTATAATGAAAGAAAATACTGAATATATCTTGTGTGAATCTAAGACCTTTATAAATGAGATTTCAAAGCACAGAATTTCCCATTCACATTGGATGCTACGGTATCAAGACAACATGGAACCATTCAATAGGACTTTCTATACTGAAAGCATCTTGAATGAGCTAAGAAGATTTTAAAAAAAAAACTTGTTTAAATAACTAGCAACTTTTAATTTTGACCAAGTGAAATACTGCTTTGTTTGTTTTGCTTCCTTATTTGTACAAGAGATTTATTGCAGAACCCTAAATTCAGAGCTCCAGGGACTCAATGGTATGGAAAAATCAGGTTTTTAAAATTAATGACCCCTAAATCTAATTCTCATAAATATCTGCTGACAAGATTTGTGTGCATGTTAATAGGAGTCATTAATAAGTTCAAATCTGTTTATGTTTAAAAAACAAATTTTGAAAGTTAAAATATAAACATCAATGAATTAAAAATATATCTATGATAAACATGAAAAGGTAGGGGCCTTGGGGTCAGAACTGTAACTCAATGACAAATTACTTGCCTTACATATTGAGCCCTATTTTCTACCCCTGGTGCTACTTAAAAAACAAATAAAAACTTATTTTGATTTTTGGGAAGGGTGATTCAAAGATAGTGGAGCTAAGTAGTTATGTGAGGAAAATAGCCAAAAAAAAGTGAGGAGTATATGTTTTACATTTAAGTCAAAGGACCCAGGTTTGATTCCATGCACTGCATGGCCCTAGAACACTGTATTTTACAGTCCTAGAGGTGACTGAGCAAAGTTTGGTCACAAGAAGCACAGGGGCCCATACAGTACTTTATCACTGTCTTAAATAAGCTGATAAATATTGCCAAGAATGGTTTCTAGAGCTCCTGTGCGCTGCTGGGAGATACGTTATCCCCACCCAAATATTTTAAGTTAGCAGTAGCAAAAAGATTACAATCAAAACATTTAATAATAATTTTTAAGTAAATAAAGAAATTAAGAACAAGTATGACAAAATAGACCAAATGATAATGTAAATGAATTCATACAAAACAAATTACAATTGAACATTTTAAAATAATGTTTAGAAAAGATTAAAAACAAAATAAGTCTGCATACTTTAAAGGAATTCTAGGAAAAATATTACAAGCATAAATTATTTTATCTTATGAAATATTAAGAAATATATTTTAATGTATAAAATATAAAAATAAATTAATAGCGGCTAATATTTATTCTATACTTATGTTGCATCTAATATTTGTAAGCAATTCATAAGCCTTGAATAGCTTCTACTGAGCAAAATAGTAAATTTTTGCCTGCATACTTTAGATTTATCAGTAAACTCAGTGTGTGGAAGCAATATAATAAAGTGAATATACAGCACAATCTAGAGTTCTGATTTTCCTCTAGATGATGATTTGTTCCACAGCAGTGTAATAAAGAAATTTAGGGGGAATACCTGGCTATAAAGAAAGCACTGGAAATTTACTTCAACCATCTTCTACTTAGATCAGAGTTGTATTGATGATTACTTATATAAGCTTAAACATATTATTAAATATTATGTAAGTAGGATAACATTAATTTGGCTACTTATAAAAATTCGATAGCACGGTGGGTAGGGTGTTTGCCTTGCATGCGACCCACCCACCCGGGTTTGATTCCTCCATCCCTTCTGGGGTGAAAGTAGCCTGCCCGCACGGCAGAGCCTGACAAGCTACCTGTGGTGTATTCGATATGCCAAAAACAGTAACAAGTCTCACAATGGAAATGTTACTGGTGCCGCTCAAGCAAATCAATGAACGATGGAATTGTTCTACATTGATAGTGCTACAGTGCTATATTTATAAATATAAAGATGAAGAAACAGTAATATTGATGTTGCAATTACTGACTTGCTACTCTCTTCACAGTGGCATTGGTTTGCCCTCAGAATTCTAAGTCTAGTTTTAGCACATTCTAATTGCATAATTTAATACTTTTAATAATTTTTATTCATAATTCCTATTCATTTGGCAGGTACTGAGGACACTTATCCCAGCTCTTAGATAACTAGACTGACAAGTGATTAGTTCTTTTATATATATATGAAAAATATACATACCAACACAAATATACATATATACAATATATGTGTATATATATGTGTGTCTATATCTGCTATGTGTTTTACATATAAAATAAATATGGGTATACGAACATTCTGAGAGTCTGATACAAGTTTCTGAAAGCAGGCAATAATTCTTATATCCAAATACATAGGTAACTATTGAATCTATCTTCTCTGTTATTGGTGAAATCATTTCAAATTATTTGGTAAGAAAAAAATCATATTTGTTTTTATATACTATTTGGGATGAAAATATAGCACTAGTAACTATTATAAATTCAGCTCATGATTGTTGCTGTTTAAAATGGAACTAACAGCACACTTTTACTGAATATATAGTTCTTAAACAGAGATCATAGCATGACAATACAATAAGAATAGTATTTGGCCCTTCTCATTAGAAACTATTTGGAACCTAAAAAATTAATTTTTTCTAAAAGACCACTATAGAAGTATCAAAAATATGATTATTTAGTAACAGTTTTGCAACACTGCTTACATACTGGGAAATAGTATGGATCAGTCTTGAACATCCTCTTAGCTCCCAGAACAAAAATTTAGCAACATTGACACTAAGGAGACATTGGCACACTGGAAGAGCTTTAATACCTCAAACAAAATACAGATCAATCTGCACAGAAGTGAAAATTTGGGTTATCTTTTTTCATACCTGAACTTGGAGGCAAGTTATAGTCAGTAGTTATTTCTTGCTTAGTTGACATCCTGGAGCAGATCTCAGGATGTAAGTTCTACACTGGCCAACATACATAGGATGTAAGATGGTAACCCACATATCAATGATAATAAGTGAAAGGGTTAAAAACACCTCCCATTCAGCTGAAAACTTAAGAAGCATTCTCCTGGTTTAAACATTATTAAAGATGATCATAGAAGTATCAGTGAAACTCTTTTCTGGGAGAAAGTTTGGGTCCTGCCCCTTTTCCGCCTCCCTTTATCCCCAAAGCCTTTTTGATAGCCTTACATTTGCATTTAATTGCCTCTTTGTAATTTTTTTTCTAGGAGCAAAAATGACCTCTAGTGTTCTTAAGACACCAAACCCCTGAACTGGTCTTCCCTGAGCACAGTGAACAACTATAATGACTTACATATTAATGCTTAAGGGCTTTTGATCCCGCCCTCCTTCCTCCCTCCATCCTTCCCTTCCTTTCTCCATCTCTCCCTCCCTCCCTTCCTCCCTTCCTTTTTTCTTCCCTCCCTCCCTTCCTCCCTCCCTTCCTCCCTCCCTCCCTCCCTCCCTCCCTCCCTTCCTTCCTCCTTTCCTCCCTCCCTCCCTCCCTCCCTCCCTTCCTTCCTTCCTTCCTTCCTTCCTTCCTTCCTTCCTTCCTTCCTTCCTTCCTTCCTTCCTTCCTTCCTTCCTTCCTTCCTTCCTTCCTTCCTTCCTTCCTTCCTTCCTTCCTTCCTTTTTTTCTCTCTCTCTCAAACTCTCTCTCCTCTCTTTTTTCTTTCTATTGTTTTTGGATTAAAACTATGCTATCAATTTTAGTTGAAAGAAGTAGACTTACTAGGTCCATATTAAGATCCAGAGACTGGGAGCTGAGAAAGAGCATAGAGATTACGGAATTTGCCTTGCATGCACCTGACTCCAATTCAATCCCTGACACCCCATGGTCCCCAAAGTATCACTGTAAGCCAATCCTGGACACATACCAGGGGTAGACCACAGGCACCACCAACTGTGTCCCAATTCCCCTCCCCACCCAAAATATATAAAATGATACACATCTAATTTCTTTCATTTGTTTTTCTGTCATTAATTCAGTTGTATGAAGAAAGCAAACAAAATCACCTCTTGTAAAACTCAATAGAAAAAAAAAATTTGTTGAGATGGTGACCACAAACAGAAGTGCTCAAGATTCACTCCTGGCTGTCTCTTCAGGATTCACTCCTAGTGGGACTCTGGGGACCATTATGGGGTGCTGAAGATCAAACACATTCTGGCTGTATGCAAGGAAAGCACTCTAACCACTGAATATAACTCTGGCCTCACTATCAACTTTTTACTTTATTTCTTCTAGTCTTTTTCTGCTGTATAAAAAATATCTCTCTTTCCTCCTAATGAAGCAATTTCCTTGCTCCTCTGTTCATTAATTCATTATCTAGTGAATAACCCCTTGGGGGGCAACCCGTTACTCCCCACGATGCTTTTCAATAAATAATGAAAGTAACTAGTTAGCCATATCTCGCCAAGAGCCAGAGGAGTGCAGAAGTGGATAATTTTTGAAGGGATTTTCTTTTTTCCCGTTTGTGTATTGCTGCATCTTGTGCTCTCTTATTTCCTTCCATGGGGTTCCATAAACTTTTAACTCTAAAGTTTTACTGAGAAACACAACTTGGCATTGCCCAGCTCTACACTGATCTTTTCAACTACCTGGGATGTGAAATTGATGAGGGAGAAATGACAGAACTGAAGTCAGCAGCTACAGTGTAGGCTGAAAATAAGGTGAACAGACATGTTTGAATCACAGAACTCATGTTTGTGATGAACACCACCTTAGGCTGTTTTTCTAACGTCTTATTCATAGCACCGAAACAGTATTATATTGACTGGGCTCCATTTGCAATTTACCTTGCATGAGAGTCTGATTTGTTAGTGAAGATGTCAATAGTGATTCATATTCTCTAATCACATCATTCTGCTAATGAGAAAAGCACTATAGCACTGTAGTCTGGTTGTTAATTGATTTGCTCAAGCGGGCACAAGTAACGTCTCCATTTTTTTTGAGACTTGTTGTTACTGTTTTTGGCATATCAAATACACCACGGGTAGCTTGACAGGCTCTGCCATGTGGGCAGGATACTCTTGGTAGCTTGCCGGGCTCTCCAGTCCAATGGAGCGATAGCACAGAGGTAGGGTGTTTGCCTTGCAAGCAGCTGACCCAGGTTCGATTCCTCCACCTCTCTCAGAGAGCCTGGCAAGCTACAAGCATATCCTGCCCGCATGGTAGAGCCTGGCAAGTTACCCGTGGCATATTTGATATGCCAAAAACAGTAACAAAAAAATCTCAAAAAAAAAAATGGAGAACGTTACTTGTGCCTGCTTGAACAAATCAATGAGCAATGGGGTGGCAGTGATACAGTGATTAATTTGTACTGACTTAATCAGGATATATTCTACTATTCAAGCTGAATAAACAAAAGACATTCACCACATTTTATATCTCCAAAATTCCAGCAAAAATTAAATAAAAAAGAAGTAAATAACTTGATAGAAAAGTAAAGAAGGAGCTTCTGTTTTAGAAACTTCCCATCATTATGCATATCTATTCACCTTTTCATGTTTTATTTATCATGTTTTATTCATCAAGAGATAAAAGAAAAAAACAGTAGAAAATTTTGAGACAAAAGCTAAAGAAATTGCTAATATATACCTTCAAAATATATAGACATTTTTCTTTCATATCATAAGCTTAAAATCTTTATTATATTAAATAGATATTAGAAATAACTGACACAGTTACTTTTTAATCTTAAATTACTGCCTCAAGAATTGATATTTTGTTAAATAGTAACTTATAAGAACAGAAATAAGATTCGTCTGCCATTTCTACTAGCATTTATTACATTTGTCCTTTTCAACATCTAGCCATAAAAGTGATTTATGTGAGCTGAAAGTTTAAAGTGATAGCTTAATTTCTCAAAATTAAACAATCACTCAAATCTATGCAAATTGAATTGTCCAAATGTGATGGGAGATATAACATGCTAACTGCAAGTGATATTAAAGAGGCTTTTATTTTTCACAAATTAAAGACTGATGCTATTCGCATTGTTAACAACAGACATTTAAGAATAGATTCTTTCACGCTTTATTTGTTGATGTAACTCTAGTGAAAGAGTGGCTGTGAATGGCCCTGCTTCATCTTTTACCATATTGCTTCAAATGGCAGTCGCCAATATACACAGAGAGCCCATAACAGTGACAAAATGTAACAAACATTTTCATATTCTCTTCTTCTTAAATAATACTTAAAAATATACCTCCCCTAGTTCTAATTTGCCCAATCCCTGTATAACTTAAAGATTTAATATGATTTAATATAACAGCATTACTCTAGTCACAATTATACTAATTTTCACAGCCTATAATTACACTCCTTTTAGAAAAAGTCATTTCATTTTGATGCTTAATGTAAAATAGATAAACAAACAAATAAATAAATAACGAAACAAAAAAATCACTTCAAATATTGAATTGGAACATATGAGCAGTTCAGAGAAAATTCTTTGTCATACTTGTAAGGAAATAAAAGTAGCAGTCAGGATTCTTTGAGCTCAATCAGGGTATAAGAAAATGTTTCCTCAGTAAACAGGAAATCATTATTCAAACAGTAGTAGATATTAGGAAACACTTAAATATAATTTTAGGGCCATTTGCAGCAGAATTGACTCTCTTTTTAGTGTTATAAAGGAAATGTAGAATATTTATGTTTCTGGAATTGTAAGTATAGGGAGAACACACTGGAATAAATAAAGCATTTTTTATTTGCATCTAACTTTTGCAAGTCAAACTTACTTTTCACCTTAAAGGGAATTTTTGTAGTAATCTTCAGACTTTTTAGTAACCTACAGCTCAGGTATAGGAAAGGAGGAATGCTAGCAATTTCCCTCAGTTAGAGTTGATTGCCACACTCTGTTATTAGGGTTTGTACCATTTTATGCAGTATGTTCTATTTCTTTTAATTACTTTAATACAATTTTACATAGCTTGGCAGGTGTCAACCATAATGGAAAATGAGATCATGTATCAGAATACAAATACAGCTTCATAGTGATTTAGACATTTTTTAAAACGTTTCTTAACTCCTCTGAACTACCTCAGTGAATGAGCATTCAAGTAGATCTAAAAAATTCCTACCCTGCTGTTATTGCCTTAGGAAAAAAGTGTCAAAACTCTTTTGTGTACATGGACTTTTTAGAAAACCAATACTGATTCTTATATGACATATGAAAGGGATCACAAAAGTAATTGAGAGATTTAATAGTTTCTAACAAAAATTAAAATGTGGTCAAGAGAATTATAATATAAATTAAAATTTGTTTAATGTAAGCAATACTGAATAAAAGTTAAGCTCAAAATATTCATATGAAATAGACTTGATAACCATCATTCCAAATTTACTCATTACTTGAAGCACTTCTTGTCTAAAATCACAGACATGTGATAGCTTCCCTTTTCTGCTGAGAAAATAATGTAACACAGTTCATATACTGTTATAATGGAAATACAATACTTACAGCAAACATGAGTTGAAGAAGCAAAGATATAAAATTTTCTAATAACAGCTTACCTATTAGCTCTTTTCTGTAAAATATATCATTTTTGTAGCAATCTTAAAAATAAACCTTCTTATAGTATGAACTATTTATATTTTGCTTTCTCAACCTAAATTTACTGTTATTAATATTGATGGCATACACATCTCTTATTTTTCCATTAATACCAATTTTTTCATAATCAAAACTATGGATGCATAGAGACCAGGTACACTTTCCTTTAATAGCACAAGTATTTTATAACTCAAAAATGATTTTGACAGGTTATAGATCATTAAGTTTGATAGGATATTATATAACATTGTGAAAAAATAATATTTTGAGTGAATAAATCAAGAAAAAGTTCAAACATTTATTATTGTTACTCTTTTAAATGTGAGAGAAACATGCATCACAAAGGTAAGAACAACTCTGTAAAAAGTAATAAAGTTAGACCACAGGCAAATTCAAACTAAAACATCTCCACCCACTATAAACATACAATTGAGATTACCAAAAAGTAGGGGCATGTGGGATGGGATCAAAGTTTGGAAAGGGTTCAGTATGTTGTGCTGGAGGGATCTTGGTACTTTGTTGGTGAGTGTAGTGCAATAACATGTACTTAAAGTGGTATAAAACTGCATTTCTAGACATATAGCATTATAAACTATTATCTCAAAAACACAAAAAGAGGTTTGAAAAAAAAAACTTTAGATACAATGCACATACAAGCAAAGTAAATATAACTCAAAAAACTTTGTTGGCATTTGTTGAAATTTGCATCTATCTTTTCAAAATTATAAAATATAAATATGAGATAAAGCATATTTATATTCTAGTCATCATTATTAAGTTGTTTGCATTAAATACTTTTCAGTGAATAGAATAATTCTCCCAAATTCTAAATAACAGGTCTTGTTTAACTTTAAGGTCTTATTTTTACCAACAGTGAATGACAAACAGTGAAAAATTCTGACTTTGCTTTTGGAACTCATGTCTTGGTTCCAGCAGTTTAATAAGGCTGATTATTTTCCCGATTTTTCCAGGGTGATTAATTAAGCTTTACTTTGGTAAACTTGATTCCAGTGTCATATTCCATTTGTTATTGTGAAGAACAACTACTGTTATAATAGAAATTGAAGAAGTATATCTAGCCAATTTTACATTTTTGATTTCATACTATTTCTCTCTAGTTATTCTTTAAGTTAGATATAACTGTGTGAACTACTTTGTGTGTCTTATTTTAAAAATATATTAAGTTTCTTGGTTGTGGGATAGCTAAAAATCTAGAGGGCATGATTTGCATCAGATGCATTGGTTCAATCCTTAACACTATATGCATTATTTTGATTATAAAGTATGAATAATTTTCATGTGTTTATCAACCATTCACTTTTCTTATACATTATGTACTTATTCTAGCTTTTTTGTCTTACTGATGTAGGTATACCTTGTACATTCTAGCTTATTTTCAAATGCAATCAATAAATATCTTCTTCCACTAGGGATTTTCCCTTTGCCTTTTCTTTTTCAAATGTTATTTTATTTCAGGCACTACAGTTTACAATACCATTAACAAAGGGTTTCTTGCATAAATCATTCCAGAATCACACCCTTCACCAGGTGCACACTTCCATACCATTGTCCCAGCTGCCTGGCCATCATCTCTATTTTATTTTTAAATTATGTTTAGTGAAGAATAAGTAGGGTTGTTTTTGTTCTGTTTGGGGGGTTGCTAGTTCCTTTGTTCATTTGATTTGGGGCCACACCCAGTAGTACTCAAAACTTACTCTGGGCTCTGGGCTTAGGAATCAGTCATGGAAATACTTGGAGGACTGCATGTGGTGTCAGGAAATAAACTCAGGTTGACTGTGTAAAAAGGCAAGTGCTCTTCCAGCTGTACTATAACTCTAGCCCAAAAGAAGATTTATCTAAAGAAATGTATTCAGAGAATACAGACTTCTCCAGAGTGGAAACAGCGGAGAATGGCATGGGGGAAAAGATTATATACAATTTCCCCAAGTATCTTGGCAATATTTCTCTTTATATAGAAAAGTGCCTTTATGTGAAGTCTTATGCAGAATTATACATTATTTAAAACATACTTTTTCATTGAAAATGTTCTTATTTCTAATGCTATGCATTAGTGCAATGAATAATTTGTAGTATTGTAAAAAACTAAGGCTCATCTAGGGGCGTGTGCACTCACGAACTCTCCGGGTGGCTCTGTCTCACCGCCCGCGCTCGGTGCTCTGGAACCGCTGTGTATGGACTGGATCGGGACGGCCATTGGCCAAGGACTGACAAGGGAAGAAGGAGGACCAAGCTGGTTGCTGATTAGTTACCGTTTATTCAATCTTCCATCTTTCCCATCTCCCCCAATCTCGCACTCTCTGCTCCTGCCTCTCTCTGGATCAACTACAGCATCTCTCGTTTCTCTCATCTCTCCTCCTACTTGTCTCTCCCACCTTGCCCTCAAGGCTACACCCAGCCTGGTAGCAAAATCAACATATGAAAGTCCTTCCTGAGGGCAGGGCATTCCAAAGCTCTTTCTGACTCTTAAGGTTTTTTTTTCTCTACTTAGTCCAAACACTTATTAACATCTTAATACTAGTTATTTTTGTATGGACATAGCAAGAGATATGAGCTCATTCATCAATGTGGTTTTGCTTGAGCCTCAGGCAATCACAAGGTAATGTCTGAACTCTCAAAGCTGTGCAGAGAAGGGATGAAGGAAGAACTCAGAGAAGAGCAGCAGTGTTTGCCGATGCGGCAGAAACTGGGAAAAGTATTTGCAATGCTTGCCTGTCCTTCGCCAACTGCCAACTACAAGACCAAGATGACTGCCCTCCAACATCCTGATGGATCTATCACAACTTCCAGTAGGGCAATGGGAGAGGATTATTCACGACTTTTACTTGATCTCTTCGATAGCCACGTCAACCTGCCCACAGACTAAATTCCGCAGGATGGATATGTCCTTCCCAACGTTCTCCTTTCTGAAATCTGACACACCATTTCATAGGTAAAGAAGCATACAGCACCCAGTCCAGACAAGGTCAGACCCAAACACCTGAAGAATCGGCCACCAGTACTCGTCAATACACTGGCTCACCTCTTCACACACTACCTGTCTAAATGCAAGGCTCCATGCCGGTGGAAAACCAGCAGAACTGCTTTTGTTCAAGAAGAGAGACATCCAGGACATCAACAACTATTGCCTGATCTTCCTGTTATCTGTTGTCTACAAGTTGTTCACAGGAGTCTCTTCCTGAATAGAATAGGCAGAACACTAGACAATGGACAACCATGCCAGCAAGCTGGGTTCTGAAAAGGATTCAGCATGATAGACCATATCCACATGATGACCAAGCTCTTACACTTATTACTTGATATGTAAACCTAAAAATATCAAAAACTAATAATAATATACAAGGGACAAATTTAAAGAAACCCAAATCACTACTTGCACTCCCCCTTTCAATGATTTTGAGTTAACATTTATGATAAAAATATAAAGCATTATGATAATGCAATTTTTAAATGATTAATTTCTTGATAGTTTCTTCTTAGTTTGAACAATGATTATACTGTTCATAAATTACATATGTAGAGAAAATTATATAAACTTAAAAATGAGTAACGTATTTAAAATATTTAAAATTTATATTTAAAATACTTTGAAGGATTGATTTAAGCATTGAGTGCTTTTATTTTTTTAATTAATTTTTTAATATTGAATATGCCACAGGTAGCTTGCCAGGCTCTACTGTGCTGGCAAGATACTCTCTGAGAGGGACGGAGGACTTGAACCCAGATTGGTCTCATGCAAAGCAAGCGCCCTACCCACTGTGCTCCCATCCATTCAATATGACAAAAACAATAACAACAAATCGCCCAATGGAGATGTTACTGGTGCCCGATCGAGCAAATTGATGAGCAACGGGATGACAATGATACAGTGACAGTGAATTTTTTAATGTAGAAATACTGCAAATTATTCAGCCACTGATTGAGCTGATTGAAATGGGCATGATCTCCACATTATATTTTTTAATTTTTTTAATTGGATATTCGTGAAATAGACCATTATAAAGCTGTTCATATTTGGGTTTCAGTCATACAATGATCCAGCACTGATCCCTCTACCAGTGTACATTTCCTACCACCAATGTCCCCCATTTCCCCACCACCATCTCTCAACTCCCCCAACCCCTACCCCCAGCATCTCTCCATGGGAGGCATTTTCCTTCTTGTTCGCTCTCTTCTTTTCCTTTTATGCATTATGATTTGCAATACAGGTGCTAAAATGTCATGGTGTTTGTTCAGGGCATTCTGTATTTTTATTGGGATGGAAAGGCTGGAGTAGCTTTTCAATTGGGTGGCAGTTTAAGGTTGTAGATGTGACTGCTGAGGCTTCTGGAAGTAAAGGGAAGTGGGAGGACATAGCCTACCCTGACCCAGAGAAATCCTGGAGATTTCAGTCACAAAACTTGCATACCAAACTTTTCAGCAGATTATATCTTGATGAGGTCTATGCTGAGACGGTTAAGTCAGGCCAGGGGTATGGAGGCGATTTTTGATTGTAGAACCAAGTGGTTCCTGGGGGCTCTGCTTGGAAGGGCTACCAGGCCATCATACCCCCCTCTAATTTACCCCAGTCTGTTCAGCTATGTGCAGGTCTCAGATTAACTGTGGCTTTTGACCTCTTTTGAGATTTATCTATGGGTCTCTGAAATGAGGCCAATAAATGAGCTTCTATAGCTGAGCTGGAGGTGGTTTGCGGTCATGGCTCCCGCATACCTAAATTTTGGCCATTTAATTTCTTGGTAAACAAGTTGTTGGGGTTTGGCCAAAGGCACAGAGGCAATTTTGCGGTGTTAGGAAACCTGAAGGCACCATTAGGCTGGTGATGCACTTGCCCCACAGGTACAGGTTGACCTGTTGATGCAACCATACCTCCCAGATCTAACAGTTTATTACAAAACAGTTCCAGGTCAGAGAGTTAGTATTGTGGGTAAGACACTTGCCTTGTGCATGATCAACCTGGGTTCTATCCCCACCATGCCAAGCATTGGTATGAGTATTGCCAAGAGTGATCCCTGAACACTGAACAAGGAGAAAACTCTGAACATGGCCAGGTGTGGTCCAAAGAAATAAAACAAAAACTTCATTTTACATTGCAAAACATGTTATTATATTGTATAGATCACTATTTAATTGATTATACACCCAGATTTGGTACAATGGTTTTCATTAATTACAAACATATAGTAGTTTAAACCAATTTATAATATTAACATTTTGTACTTAATGTAGTTTCCTCTTAATCCCAATTATCTTTAACTAAAATACAACTACAGATTTTTGGAGCACAGCAGAAGTAAAAAGTTACAAATTATATGGAACAGTCTTTTTTAATGAATTGGATATAAACATAGTCCAGCACCACAACTAACCTTGAAAAGAATACTAAGCTGCTGAATCTCCCAGGTATATCAGTATGGGTTGAGAGTTCTGAGATCTCAGAATGAGGGCAGAATGATTCCCTTCACCCTCCATTTCAGTCAGAAGGATCATCAACCTGCATTCACATCTGACATTTTCAGGCACTGAAATAGCCCAACTCTAAAAAATAACCTTGAGGAAAATGAAGTCAAGCCACAGAACTCCAAGGTAGACAGGTATGGATGGAGAGTTTGGCAACTTCTCAGAAGGGGCGAGGTAGATTTTCCCACCACACCTTCACCAAACCCGTTTTCCAGTCTAGAAACAGCTGAACTACTTAACTAACCTTGAAAGAACACTAAACTTCTGAATCTCTTGGACCTTATCAGATGGAAGCTGGCCGATTAGACACACTCCCCACCCCTGCCGAAAGGATAGTAACCTCAATTTATATCAGTCATTTTCTGTCATATAGATGGCCCAGCTCCACAGTTCACCTGAGAAAAGTGCTATTGGTTGAGAGCTCTGTGGTCTTCTCAGAATGGATGGAGGCAGATTCCCACTCTCACACCCCCCACAAGAAGGACAGCAACCCCCATATTCACCTGACATTTTCTAGCATGCGAAAATGCTCCCCAATTCCATAACTAACCTGAAAAGAACACCAAACTATCAAATCTCATAGGTAGTCCAGTATGGGTTGATAATCTTGGGCCTTATTAAAGTGGGGTCAGGAAGACTCCCCGCTATCTCCTGCCCACAACAGACTCCAAAGTAAGAATCAACATCTCCAGTCCACACCTGACATTTTCCAATACAGAAATGGCTCAGCTCCACCATTAACCTAGAAAAAAAACACGTATGGGTTGAGAACTCTGGGGCCTATTCAGAATGAGGTGGCAAATTTCCCCCACTCCCTGCAAGAGGGACCAGCTCCATACTAATCTAACATCTCCCAGCATAGAAACGGCCCAGCTCCACAACTAAATTTGAAAAAAAAAAAAAAAAACAAGCCATTAAATCTCAGTTATTTCAGTTCCTGGACTGAATGACTACATGTACATCTTCAAATTTCATAGACCTGATAGCTTGGTAGCAATTCAGCAAATTCGATGGGAAAGTTACACAGGTTAACACCAATTGCAGGTGCAAAACAGTAACACAGAAGGCTCGTCAACACCAAGCGGCTCAGTAAGTCCTCAGACATCAAATTTATTAACATCCTGATGAAATATAATAATTATCACAAACTGCCTTTTCAAGGTCTAACCAGTAATCAGAAATTACTGATAATTTATTGTTGTAACAAGCAGTATAAAGATTTTTTGTGACCACCAAGGTAGCAGGCTTAGAGAAGGTTTATAAATATCAGTTGTACAACCTAAGTAATGAGCAGTCCACACATAGTGCTGACACCACAGCAAATGGTTGCGATCTCAGAGTACCAGCATGTGTGTGCAACCACATAGAGGCCTGTGCATCACAAACCCCAGCAATACACCCACCTACACAGGAAATTATTAATGCAACAGTAACTTTTGTTTTTGCATATATTGTAATAACCAATATAATGTAAAGTGCTTTGTGCATGCTAAGGAGTCAGGTTTTGGAGAACGAATGGCAAACTGAGGATATCAATGGAGGGAATGTTACATGGTGGTGGGATTGGTGTTGCAACATTGATTGTCTGAAGCAACTGTACTATGAAAAACTTTGTAAATCACAATGTTTAAATAAAGTTTAATAGAAAAATAAAATGTCTTGAAAAATTAACAAAAATTGAACATCAAGCATCAAATAAAAATGACCACTGACAAATTAGAAACAAATGAAATCGCTCTAGGAATGCTTTAGTTTCCAGATTTGAAGAATTTTTAGGTTCTTGACACAGAGAAAGGTTACTAACACAGAGATAAGAGCATGAATTGTGACGATCTCTGATTGTTCTTTTAAGTTGTAAAGGCCTTTGAATACCACCAGGTAGCATGGAAAAATCCCTGGTGCCACCAAAAGGAGAAAATTGACTAAATTGGTTTGTAGATAATACAGTGATCAAGTCACACACTTAGCATGAGTCCAACTGGGTTTGATTCTGAACACTACATGGTGCCCCAAGCATCACAGTCTTAGAGGCCCCTGAGCACCAGGTGACCTTGGAGGTTCCTATTACTATTGTAGTTATGTATCACTGGCATCAGCACAACAGCTCAGGCCAATGCAGCATAACATCCTTGGATTCTTGCATTGACCTGACGGTGAATGGGTTCAGAATAGCCAGTGTGGTTTCTAAGACCCTGAACATTGCTTGGGAGCACCCTAAAAACAGACTAGAACTAAACTTTATAGTAGTTTATACTTTTACATGCACAAAAAGTTGTGATGGAAACATATATAAAATGTCTAAATCTAACATTTTGAGTTAGAAATTAAAATGTCTAAAACAAAAATATGACTGATTGCAATTACAATTGCAGGTTAAAAGGTTAGTCATCTCAAAATCATAGCAACACAAATTGGTAGCAATTAAATGATGAAAGAATTTAAAGTGTAAAATAAGAACCGACAGTGATGGAGCATTTTTATCTCTCGTAGACTATGAGGAGGAAGAAAATATATTTAAATAAATCTTTAAAAGTATCCAAATCTGCTGAACAAAAATCAACATGGAAAGATACATCATAATCAAATTACTCAAAACCAACGATAACAGAAATTTTGTAAAGCAATAAGAAACTGACACATTATTTACAAAGAAACAAATATATGGATGACATCATATTTATTATTGAAAACAGTGTTAGGAAAAAGATAGTGGGGAACTGACTTAAGTATTGCATAGAAATTGAGCTTAGAATTTTATATCCAGAAACAATGTCTTTTGGAATTTTACACTGAAGACATTTTTAGAAACATACAAAGTTGAAAGAGTTCATCACTTGAGACTAACATCACAAAACTGCTGAATTCATTCAAGCAAATTGAAATAAGAACAGATTTAAATATAAATCTCAAAAATTAAAGCATAGAAATGATAACATAAGTAAAGTTCAGTAATATTTTTATTGAATATTTAAAATAATAATTTATTTAAAAATTGTAACAATTCCCTTGGTGATTATAGCATAGATATACTAAAACTAAACAGAATCAGCAGCAGGAAAGACTATGAAAAGACATCACTTTTTTTTTAATTATTAGTTAATCACCGTGAGACAACGTTACAGACTTGCAGGTTTTCATGCTTACATTTCAGTCATACAATGATCGAGTACCCATTCCTCCACCAGTGCCCATTTTCCACCAATAATGGTCCCAGCATTCCTCCCACCACCCCTACCCTGTCCCCTTCTCCCCACCCTGCCTCTGTAGCAGTGCATTCCCATTTGCTCTCTCTCTCTCTTTTTGGGTGTTGTGGTTTGCTACAGAGGTATTAAGTAGGCATCTTCTTCAGTCTATAGTCTATTTTCAGCATGTATCTCCCACCCCTAGTGGGCCTGCCTAGAACCCTTTGCTTGGTGATCCCTTCTCTATCAGAGCTGATTTTTCACCTAGCATATGAGGTCAGCTTCCAAGCTGTGGAGTACTCCTCTTGATACTTATCTCTACTATTCTTGGATGTTAGTCTCCCATTCTGTTACTTTATATTCTATAAATGAGTGCAATCTTTCTATGTCTGTCCCTCTGTTTCTGACTCATTTCGTTTAACATTATACTTTCCATGTTGATCCACCTCTATGCAAAGCTTATGACTTCATCTTTTCTTACAGCTGCATAGTATTCCATTGTGTAGATGTAACAAAGTTTCTTTAGCCAGTCATCTGTTCTCAGGCACTCAGGTTTTTTCCACATCCTGGCTATTGTGAACAGTGCTGCAATGATCATATAAGTGTAGATGTCACTTTTACTATACTTTTTTGCATCTCCAGGATATATTCCCAGAAGTGGTATTGCTGGGTCAAATGGGAGCTCAATTTCTAATTTTTTGAGAAGCATGCATACTGTTTTCCAAAAGGGCTTAGCCAGTTGGCATTCCCACCAGCAGTGAAGGAGCGTCCCTTTCTCCCCACATCCGTTCCAAGACCGGTCACTTTTGTTCTTTTGGATGTGGGTCAGTCTCTGTGGTGTGAGATGGTATCTCATTGTTTTGATCTGCATCTCCCTGATGATTAGTGATGAGCATTTTTTCATGTGTCTTTTAGCCATTTGGATTTCTTCCTTGAGAAAGTTTCTATTCATTTCATCGCCCCATTTTCTGATGGGGTTGGATGTTTTCTTCTTGCAGAGTTTAACCAGTGCCTTGTATATCCTTGATATCAACCCCTTACCTGATGGGTATTGGGTGAATATCCTTTCCCATCCTGTAGACTGTCTTTGTATGCTGGTCGCTGTATCTTTTGAGGTGCAGAAGCTTCTCAGTTTAAGATAGCCCCATTTGTTTATTTCTGTTTCCACTTGCCTGGTCAGTGGTGAGTCCTCTTTGAAGATACCTGTAGCTTCAACGTTGTGGAGGGTTTTGCCGACCTTGTCTTCAGTGTATCTTATGGATTCTGGTCTAATGTTGAAGTCTTTAATCCATTTTGATCTGACTTTTGTGCATGGTGTTAGGTATAAGTCTGAGTCCATTGTTTTGCATGTAGCTGTCCAGTGTTGCTAGCATCTTTGCTCCACTTTATACTTCTTGTTACCTTATCAAAGATTAGATGATCATATATTTGAGGTTTTGTGTAAGGGTATTCTAACCTATTCCATTGGTCTACTGCTCTGCCTTTGTTCCAGTACCATGCAGTCTTAATTATTACCACTTTGTAGTAGAGCTTGAGGTTGGGGAAGGTGATGCCTCCAATCTTCTTTTTCCCCAAAATTGCTTTAGTTATTTGTGGGGTTTGTTGTTCCAAATGAATTTTAGGATTGTTTTGTCCACTTCCTTGAAGAATGTCATGGGTATCCTTATAGGGATCACAATGAATCTGTATAATGCTTTGGGAAGTATTGCCATTTTGACAATGTTAATTCTCCCAATCCATGAACAGGGGATGTGCTTCCATTCCCTCGTGTCCTCTTTTATTTCATGAAGTAACATTTTGTAATTTTTTCTATACAGGTCCTTCACCTCCTTAGTTAAGTTGATTCCGAGGTACTTGATTTTCTGAGGCATGATTATGAGCAAGGTTGATTTTTTCATAAGTTTCTTCTCTCTCATTATTTGCATAAAGGAAAGCCATGGACATTTGGGTATTGATTTTATAGCCTGCGATTTTACTATACCAGTGTATTGTTTCTAGGAGTTTCTTGGTAGAGGCGTTGGGGCTCTCTAAATATAATATCTTATCCTCTGCGAATAGTGAGAGCTTAATTTCTTCCTTTCCTATCTGGATGCCCTTAATGTCTTTTTCTTGCCTTATCGCTATTGCAAGTACTTCCGGTACTACTATATGGAACAGAAGTGGTAAAAGTGGGTATCCTTGCCTTGTCCATAATCTTAGAGGGAAGGCCCTTAGTGTTTCCCCATTGAGGATAATGCTTGCTATAGGCTTATGGTAGATGGCTTTGACTATATTGAGGAAGTTCTCTTCTATGCCCATTTTGGTGAGTGTTTTCATTATGAATGGGTGCTAGATCTCGTCAAATTCTTTCTTTGCATCTATTGATATGATCATATGGTTGTTATCTTTTCTTTTGTTGTTATGGTGGATTATGTTGATCGACTTCCAAATGTTGAACCATCCTTGCATCCCCAGGATGAATCCTACTTGGTTGTCGTGTGTAGGATAACATAGCCTCAGGTAGTTTAGGTTTATTGGGTTACTCCCTTCACAGTGATCCATTCCTCTGTGTTTATTTGTTACTTCTTTCTTTGTGTTATGTTGACTTGAAAATATTGTTTTTCTCTTCTCCTTGAGTCCTTTGCATAGTTTATTCAGACCCATGTCCTTTTTGTATGGACACAGGAAGACTTAGCAAATGCTTTGCTTTTGTATCCTGGGAGTCATTTAACTCTACATGATATTTTCCTCCTGGGCATCTGTTCTCTTGACCTAAGCCTCAGCTGCCCTTATTTCCTAGCACCCCGAAAAGCAGGGTGCCAACGAGGGACGGGACGGACCCAGGGCAAGCGGTGAGTTGTGTGCTACCCTGGCATAGAGATAGGCCTTGCCAAAATGCCTAATATTTAACTATAAGTTAAGAGCTTGGTCATGGACAACGCTGTCTTGATCCAAACAATGATAGCTAGATTTGAACCCTGCTAGGGTTAAAAATGATTAATCTGGCCTGGGTGCTGTAGTCTGATGTAGTGGCAAGATGTTGCCAGGAGAGCTGCCTTGCAAGCCTCAATGTACCTCTTGTTATGTCCATACAAACATAACTAGTATTAAGATGTTAACGAGTGTTTGGACTAAGAAAAAGAGAAAAACACCTTAAGAGTCAGGAAGAGCTTTGGTACACCCCTAGGCTGTGTTCCCTTTGAACCTGACAGCTCTCAGGAAGGGCTTTCTTTTCTTAATCTCATGTAGATTTTGCTATCTGACTGTGAAGCCTAGAGGGCAAGGTGTGGGAGACAAGTAGGGGTAGAGACTAGTGAAAGGAGGATCGAGCTGTGATAGATCCAGAGAGGGCTGGGCTAAGAGTGCGGGGAGATGAGAAAGATGGAAAATTGAATAAACGGTAACTAATCAGCAACCAGCTTGGCCCTTGTTCTTCCTTCGCCTGTCCTTGGCCAACGGCCGTCCCGATCCAACCCATACACAGTGGTTCCAGAGCACCGAAAATGGGCGGTGAGACAGAACCGCTCTGAGAGCCCATGAGTGCACACGCCCTTTGGCGTGCATAGTTTTTTATAGTGGTGTATGATCATGTTGATGAGTTGCTAGATTCTATTCACTAATATTTTGTTGCATTCGTGTTCATCAGAGATATCAGTCTGTAGTTTGCTTTTTTTGGTGGTGTCTCTGTTTGGTTTTGGTATTAGGGTGATATGTGCCTCATAGAAACTGTCTGGGAATGTTTCTGTTTCCTTGATTTCCTGGAAGAGCTTGAGAAGAATTGGCAATAGGTCCTCTTTAAATGTTTGGAAGAATTCACTAGTTAATCCATCTGGACCTGGACTTTTGTTTCTGGGGAGACTTTTGATTACAGTTTTGATTTCCTTGATAGTAATGGGTCTATTCAGTTTTTTCAAATCATCTTGGTTCAGCTTTGGGAGGCTATAAGAATCCAGGAATTTATCCATTTTTTCTAGATTCTCTTGTTTTGTGGCATACAGCTTTTCAAAGTAGTCTCTGATAATCTTTCGAATTTCTTTGGTTTCTGTTGTGATGTCCCCCTTTTCATTTCTGATTCAGTTTATTAGAGTTCTCTCTCTTTCTTTGTGGTCTTACTAGTGGTTTCTCAATCCTATTTATTTTCTCAAAGAAACAGCTCTTAGATTCAATGATCTTTTGGATTGTTTTTGGGTTTCCATATCATTGAGTTCTGCTCTAAGTTTTATAATTTCTTTCCTTCTGCCTGGCTTGGGCTCCTTTTGTTGGTCCTTTTCTAAGGTCTTGAGCTGTGAGGTCAGGTTCTTTATGTGGGCCCTTTCTTCCTTCCTGAGATATGCTTGCAGAGCTATAAATTTTCCTCTTAACACAACTTCAGCTGTGGCCCACAGGTTCTGGTAGCTCGTGTCTTCATTCTCATTTGTTTCCAGGTAACTTTTGATTTCTTCCTTGATTTCCTCCCTGACCCACTCATTGTTCAACATTGAGTTGTTTAATTTCCAGGTGTATGGTTTGGTCCTCAGCGTCTGTGCATGAGTAATTTCTACCTTCAGTGCATCATGGTCTGAGAAGATAGTTGATACAATTTCTATCTTCCTGATTATATGGAGGTATGCTTTGTGGCCCAGCACATGATTTTTTTAGGAGAATGTTCTATGTGCACTGCAAAAGAATGTGTATTCTTTTTTGTGGGGATGCAAAGCCCTGTATAGATCTATTAGCTCTCTATCTTCTATTTCTTCCTTCAAAGCCAGTGTTTCCTTGCTGATTTTTGATCTTGTTGATCTATCCAGAGGTGATAAGGCGGTGTTGAATTCTTCAACTACTATGTGTTGCTAGCAATGTCCTCTCTAAAATCTGTTAGCAGTTGTTTTAAGTATTTCATTGGTCCCTCATTAAGTGCATATATGTTTAGGAGTGTGAGTTCTTCCTGCTGCATGTATCCCTTCATTAGTAAGAATTGGCCTTCGCTGTCCCTTCTAATCTTTTTCAACCTGAAATCTATATTGTTCGATACTAGTATGGCCACCCCGATTTTTCTGAGGAAGTTGTTTGCTTGAAGGATTATTTTCCATCCTTTGACTTTGAGTCTGTGTTTGATCTGACCACTCAGATGTGTTTCTTGTAGGCAGCAGAATTCTGGGTTCATTTTCTGAATCCATTTTGCCACTCTGTGTCTCTTGATGGGTGCGTTTAGTCCATTGACATTGAGAGAGATTATTGTCGTGGAGTTTTGTGCCATCTTTCTGTAGAAGATTGTTGTGCTTGTAGGGGTTTTTCTTTTCTTACAGGAGCCTCTTTAGTCCTCCTTTTAAGTTTGGTTTTGAGTCTATGAAGTTCCTCAGCTGTTGTTTATCCATGAAATTGTGTATGGTTACTTCTAGTTTGAGTGAGAGCTTAGCCAGATAAAGTATTTGTGGCGAGGCGTTCATTTCATTGAGTTTTTTTTTACCATTGTCTTCTAGCTTGGAGGGTTTCCTCTGATAAGTCTGCTGTGAATCTAAGGGGTGCTCCTTTGTATGTGATTTCTTTTTTTGACCTTGCTGCTTGCAGTACTGTGTCCCTATCCATGGCATCCATCATTCTGACTATGATATGTCTTGGAGTCCTTTTATTAGTGTCTCTTCTAGCTGGTACCCTTCGGGCTCCTAGAATCTGAACATCTGCATTATCCAGCTCTGGGAACTTTTCAGCAATGATTTCTTTAACTGTGGCTTTCTCATTAGGGTTGTCTTCCTGCCCTTCTGGAACTCCAATGATTCTTGTGTTATTCCTCTTGGCATCATCCCCTAAGTCTCTGATTCACCCTAGAGCCAGTTTAAGGTCTTTTTCAATTGTTTGTTTTAGCCTGTGGGCTTTCTGCTGCTCATCTTCAAGCTCACTAATTCTATCTTCAGCTGTAGCCATTCTACTGTTGAGGACTCCCACTGTGTTTTTATTTCATCTACAGTGTCTTTTATTCGTGACATTTCTGAATGTAGCTTTTCTATTTCTGTTCTCATTTCTTCCCGTAATTTCTTCGCTGACTGTTCCACCATTTCTTTAAGCTCAATGAACATTCTCAGAATTTCTTCTCTGAATTCTTTATCAGAAAGATCATATTCCTGGGAAACCCTTGCTGAGGCTTCTGGACTCTTTTCTTCATCCTCTCCGAATTGTGGTGATTTGCACTGTTTCTTCAGGCTGTCATGGTTGTATGGAGGTGGGACCTTTGGGACCTTCCAGTTCACTAGAGCTAATCTCTCTTTTTGTGTGTTTTCGATATTTTGGTGCAATTGGAGTAGGCTAGTGGTTTATTTAGCCTTTTGTGTTTGAGGTAGCTGGGGAGATCTCCACAAAGTTAGTTAATGGGAATTGAGATGTCTGTCAAGTATACTAGAACAGGGGCAAAAAACTGCGGCCAGAGACCACGCCCACTGCAGTTGGGCCACGCCCACAACCAAAGAGACCATCTACCTTCTGGCCACTGGACATTGGATTGACATCGGGTTCAGGGAGACAGGCGAAAAGCGTGGGCACACAGGGCTGGGATGCTCAGTGAGGGATCAGGCACACCTGGATGAGGAAGCAGAAAGTGCAGGGTCAGTGATAGCAAGGGGCCGGGGTCACTGCATGCTGGACACTGGCTTGAGATGGGTCCGGGGGCTGCACACAGAGTGCGTGGGCTTAGAGGGCTGAGAGACCTCACTTTTCTAAGTCTTAATATTTTATTAAAGCCTCTATATAAAAAATAATATAAAATGATATTGTAGATACTTCTTACTTATAAACATATTTATTTTAATTGATAAAGATGAAGAAATAAGATTTATGGAAATAATTTGTTTTAAAATAAACTAATATTTCATAAATTTATATTAAGTGCTGATATGCTAATATTCATAAATGCTTTTTAATAAGTAATTATCATATGATATTTGAAATTAAAACTAAAAATGGAAAAATCTTTCATCTAAGAGACGGTTTCTCCAAATATTAACAGGCTAAAGAATAAATAAATTAATAGTTGACCAGAGAGATATTGTAGCAAGTAAATTTCTTGCCTTGCACATAGTCAATCCCAGTTTAATCCCAGAAGTACATATGACACTCTGAGCATCACCAGGAGTTATCTCAGAATAAGTGAATAAGTGCTGAGTATAGCTAAGTGTAGCCAAATCCTTGTCCTTGGAGAAGAGAAAAAAAATAAAAGTTGACAAAAAAACAACTGATAAATATTGATTGGTATAGTATATTGTACTTTCTTGGTATCACTGTATCTCTGTATGAGTGTCATCCTATTGTTCATCAATTTACTAGAGCAGTAATGTCTTCATTCTTCCCAGCCCTGAGATTTTAGCACCATCTCCTTACTCGTCTTCCCCAACGACTGAAGGCTCTTTCAGGGTCAAGGAATGAGACCTGTTATTGTTACTGTTTTTGGCATATCAAATATGCTACGGGGAGCTCGCCAGGCTCTACTGTACGGACGGGATACTCTCCGGTAGCTTGCCAGGCTCTCCAAGATGCGTCTGTATATATTTCCCACTATGATGATGTGTCGCCCAGCTGCTTTGTGGCCGCGAGGTTCAGGAATATGTTCATTCATGTGTGAGGCTCGGCCCAAGCGTGTGAAAAGTGGTCTGGAGCATGATGGGGGTTGAGTGGTGGAGGTCCGTTGCTGGGGTTGGGTCCCTTGGGGCAGGGAGGGCTCTCACCTGCCCCCCTCTGGCTGCCCTGAGTGGAGTCAACCTGGTGTGGAGTCCAGTGGCATGGTTATAGTTATAACCATGCTTTCTTCATAAAATAAAAAATAAGTATGTATTATGAAATGCTCATAGTATCGATTACTAAAAATAGTTATGATGGTTCTCACCACCGCCTTGCTCCCACCCCTCAGCTACTCATCCCTAATTCAGAAGTCTTGGAAGACACTTCCATTTCCCATTGCTACCACCATGTTGATTCACCCACCAGTCCTACTCTACTTATTCATGACCAAATATCTAAGGAGATCCAAGCCAAGCAATTAAAATTCACACATCCCTGTGGTTGAAATTTCTAGGGCCCCCTCAGGAGGTGGGATAACTAAGTACCCATCTTGCCAAAGCCCCAGCAGCCACACTCACACCCCTCTGCTGTAGCCATACCAGGGATCAATACCATAGTCATGTCAGCTCATTGGCCTAGAACACAGATCCTGAAGTCTCTGAACCACAAGGCTACATATGCCTATGGTGCAACACCTCCTAATTCCTCAAAACTGAAATTCCACTAGGAACAAACCAAATTAGATGGAAAGCAACATAAAAGCCTACTAAACTCAACAACAAAAACAATCACACATAAAGCTAAACTGGCAACCAACAGCTTAGTAAATTCTTACATGAGGACTTAACAAATATGAAATAAGATATAACATTTTTCAGATTAGAAAATTGATTTTTTGGGGCTGGAATGATAGCACAGTGGGTAGGGTGCTTGCCTTGCAAGCGGCTGACCCGGGTTCCATTTCCAGCATCCCAAATGGTCCCCCAAGCACCACCAGCAGTAATTCCTGAGTGTATGAGCCAGTAGTAACCCCTGTACACTTCCGGGTGTGATCCAAAAAGCAAAAAGAAAAAAAAGAAAATTTATTTTTTGTATTTACTGGTTTCAATATTGGAGCTTTGTTATGTAATCAATTTCAACTATAGAATTGTATCAGCAAAACATAAATAATAGTAATGATTGAGTTATAAATACAATCACTTTGGTAATGTAATAAAAATATGTATTCTGATCACTGCTCCTCTTGAACAGCCTGCAATGAGCAAGAGATTCATTTACTCAACTAAAGAGAGATTATTTTGACAGAAACCAATTTTAATGGACAAGGTAAAAATAGAATAATCCTTTTAAAGGACTTTTAGAGGCTGGAGAGATAATACTGAGGTTAAGAATTTTGCCTAGCATTCCAGCAGTAGTGACCTGAACCACAGTAGTGTATTGACTAAGTCCCTCTCCTTCAAAGACCTAAAATGTCTGATGTAAAAAAAAATTCTACACCATCATTATTATGAAATGTCCAATTGTAATTTTTTGGCAAGAGCAATTATATGTTCCTTTCTCAACATCTTCAAACATTTGTAAGAAATGTGTGATACATGGATGATGTGTGTGATACATATGCTGAGTTTGAACATGTATAATATATGTTCTGAGCTATAGCACAACGGTAGGGCATTTGCCTTGCATGTGGCTGACCCGGGTTCGATTCCTCTGCCCTTCTCAGAGAGCCTAGCAAGCTACCGAGAGTATCTCACTTGCATGGCAGAGCCTGGCAAGCTACCTGTGGCATATTCGATATGCCAAAAACAGTAACAAATTTATTAATTTTCTATTTTGTTCCCAAAATTATAAACTGCAAAAATAAAAGTTTGTTTTTATTTAATTTTTTCACCTAGTTTCTATACCCTGTCATTGGATAGCATGAACACTGCCTCAATCCGCTCTGCGTTTTCTTTCCCTAATCCAGCTAGAAGTAATCCCTGTCCTCTCTTTCAGATCAAAATATCTTTAAGGAGTTTATTTAATTTGTGAGCAGAAGTTCTACCAATATGAACACTCCCAGATGGCTATGAGATATTTTTACATCATTTTAATCATCTGCTTTTCAGATCACCAGTGATTTTCATTTTATAAGATTATATTTTATGAATAGATTACTTTAGATTAAAAGGAGCTATTAAAATTTCATTACATAATCTGTTGTTCTAAGTATGGCTGTTTAAAACATAATAATTTGTTGTGTTTATACATAAAATCAGATGAGGAAAACAAAGAGAACAGTAAATAAACTTTTCTGCGGAATGGTGTGATGCTAATATAAAAAATATAATCAAGTTTAAGAAACATGGGTCCAATTGAATTGAAAAATTTAGCAAAAATATGATGAATACCTTTTAATAGACTTTATCTCTCAATAAGAATCATATTCAAGGTTTCTATCTCAGATTTTATATTGCTAACATATACATAAGTCAGTTTAGGACACAGAATCTACCATAATGGCAGTTGCATGAGCCAAATACTAGATTAACCACACAGGTGGGTGTGGTTTTTTGGAGCAGCAATAAACACTGGCCACCAGATAATTTCCCAAACCATATCTTATTCGGGGAGAGAAGAGACCACCAACCACCAAGCTTCCCCCCAGGAAATGAGGGGGACGCTGATAGTTTATTAGAATTAACTACCTCTAGGATGAATCAAAAAATAAATCCAATATTCTTGTGCCTGCAAGAAATACATCTAAACATTGAAAGCAAACATATATTCAAAGTCAAAGGCTGGAAAACAATTCTACAAACAAACAACTCCCCCCAAAATAGCTGTGGTGACCATTCTGGTATCAGACCACATTGATTTCAGACTAAAGAAGGTCACAAGAGACAGTGAAGGTCATTTCTTATTGATCAAGGGATCTATACAGCAGGAAGAACATACATTACTAAATGTGTATGAACCTAATGGGAGGGACCAGAAAAATACTTAAAACAACTTCTCATAGACTTGAAGAAAGACATTGATAGCAACACAATACCAGTGGGAGATTTCAACACCGCTTTATCACCACTCGACAGATCAACCAAAATCAAGATTAGCGAGGATGTACTTTATCTGAGGGAAGAAATGGAAGAAAGGGGCTTAGTAGATATATACAGGACACTTGATCCTTAGAAAGCTGGATATATATTCTTCTCAAGTGTGCATGGGACATTTTTCAAGATAGACCACATGCTGGGCCACAAAACATACCTCCATAAAATTAGGATAGAAACTACCTTTTTAGACTATGGGTATTGAAAATAGAAGTTAAGCACACGTAGAAACAGAGAATCAAATCAAACACCTGGAAATTGAAGAGCTCACTCCTGAATAACCAGTGGATTAGAGAGGAAATCAAAGAGGAAATCAATAGATTCCGGAAAACAACTGAGAGTAAGGGCATAAGCTACCAGAACTTGTGGGATACAGCAAAAGCAATGTTAAAAGAAAAGTTTATAACTTAACCCAGCATTGCTCTGGGATTCCTACTGGCTCTGCACTTAGAAATTACTCCTGGTGGTACTCAGGGAACCATATGGAATGCCAGGGATCAAACCCAGGAAAGCCGTATTCAGAGAAAATAAACAACCCACTTTTCTATCATTTGTGCCCCAAAGTTATTCTTCCTGTCATTTTATGAAGATGTGTAGAGATAATAGAGAGCAATCTCGAACTTACTCCCTCAGCATTTTTCAGAATAGTTAGATGAAAACTCACCCTCAGCACAGCAAGAACATGGGATAACCTATGAGGAAAATGTGTAGAAACCAGCCAAATTCAATGACCAAAAGAATATCACTGAAGACCAGTAAATAATTAGTGTCTTTAGTGATACTATAATGAGGATGTTCAATGAGTTCAAAGAAACAATAGCACAGGTGGTCACTAAAGCACAAGAAAGAATGAGATTCAAAATGAAAAAATTACTACAATCAGAAATGACAGAAATGAAGTACATGGTAGGTGATATGGACAAGTCAATACAAGCTCTGAACAGCAGGATAGCAGAAGCTGAGTAAAAGATCAAGGGGCTCCAATATGAGGAGTAAACCACTAGGAAGTAGAAGAAGGTGGAAAATAGTCTGAAAAGAAATGAACAGCATCCCAGGGAACTAGAGGCTGAGTTCAAGAGGAACAATATAAGAATCATCAGAGTCCCTGAAGAACAAGAAGGCAAAAGTGATGAGAAAAAAATAGTTTAAAAATAGGCACAATTAGGAAAATTCCAAGACACATTATATTCAAAATGACAAAATTCAAAGATAGACATAGAATATTGAAAGCAGTAAGGTAAAAAACAAAAGGAATTTACATATAAAGGAAGGAAAGCCCAAAGGATGTATAGCAGATCTATCAAATGAGACTGTACAAGCCAGAAGTATATGGAAATATATAGTACAAAACCTCAACAAAATCAATATCTCATCTAGAATTCTCTGTCCAGTCAGATTGTCATTGAAATTTGAATGATATATACAGTGCTTCATGAACAGACAACAGTTTGAAAAATTCACAACCTCAAAACCAATTTTACTATAAGCATTAAAAGAGTTCGTTTAATGAATCTGAGAAACCACCTACCAAGTGACATTGAGTATGGCACTCACTAATAGTATACATGGTTGGCCTGAACTAGATTAAGAAAGGTTAAAAAGATATAACAATTAATGATCACAAATTGACTTAAGTGACTTACTTTTTGTTAATTCTTGCTGCCATTTTTAAAATATTTTTTGAATAAAAATAAGTAATATGAAATAAGTTTGTTATATGCCTGCCAAGGGGGCAAAGTTATAAAATCTTTACTAAGGACAATAAAAATATGATGACTACTGCAATAAGATCCAAGTATAAAATAAAATGTAATACAATACATTTTAGATGCCACAGTTGAAAACAATTTATGTAAATGAGAATAGTCAGTATACTACATTGCATTGAATGATTTAATTTCTTCGCTTGTACAAGTTAAAATAAAATCACAATATAAGGACCAGTAGGTTTACTCCACAGTTTGGAAGCTGGCCTCAAATACTGGGGGGAAAGGTAGTTCAGATAGAGAAGGGAACACCAAGTAAAGGGTATTTGGAGGACCCGTTTTTGTTGGGAAATGCATGCCCACTGAATGTAAACTATAGATCAAACACAATCGCCACTCAATGCCTCTATTGCAAACTACAACACCCAGAAAGAAAGAGAACAAAAGGGAATGCCCTGCCACAGAGGCAGAATGAAAAGGAGTGGTGGGGTGGAGGTGGTGGGACGGGACGGATATTGGTATCATTGGTGGTGGAAAATGGGCACTGGTGGAGGGATGGGTACTCGATCATTATATGATTGAAACGCAAGCATGAAAGTTTGTAAGTATGTAAATGTACCTCATCGTGATTCACTAATAAAAAAAAATAAAATCACAATGATATGACTTGTTGGTTTATTTTCTGATAATTCCATTTGTCATTTCTCTAAGTTTTGTTGGAGCAAGCACTAATCATTTTATGTCTGCCATGGGGGCAAGCTGGGGGTTGTAAGAAACCTAGGAACACTGGTGGTGGGAAGGTACATTGGTAGTGGGATTGGTATCGGAACATTGTTTGCCTGATAAAACTCTATTATGGATAACTCTGTAAATCATGATGTGTTAATAAGTTTTTAAAATATAATGATAAAATAAAATACAAAAATACCACCATAAAATGAAATATGTGTAAGGTTTAAAATATGCAAATCAAATGGATTTTTGCTAAGAGTTTATATGATAAAATGGGTAATTAAAGCATATGCTATTAAAAAAGATCAAAGTTGAAGAACATACTTGATTCTGAAATTAACAAAATTATAAGATGTTAGAGATTTTCATGACGTGACATATTTTAAGTTTTGGAAAGGAGAAGGCAGATAGATTTTTTAAAATTTGTATCTAAAAGTACTAGGACAGGAGAAATAATATAGAGGCTACATATTTGCCTTGACACGGTCAATACAACATAGATCTTTGGCACCATGTGTTTCCCTGAGCACTGAGACTGGCTCTCAAGTAATGAACTGAGATTAGACTCTGAGTATTATTGGGTGTGGGACCAACCTCCATCCCAAATATCTAAAAATGTACTGAGTATACTATTAGTCTTTTTTTTTCTTTTTTTGCTTTTTGGGTCACACCCAGCAATGCTCAGGGGTTACTCCTGGCTTTGCACTCAGGAATTACTCCTGGCAGTGCTTGGGGGACCATATGGGATGCCGGGGATCGAACCCGGGTTGGCCGCGTGCAAGGCAAACGCCCTACCCGCTGTGCTATCGCTCCGGCCCCACTATTAAATAGTCTTAAACACAGAAAATAAAATAACATGCAAAAGATGAATAAAATTATTTTATCTAAACTGTAGTTCAATTTAAATTATTTAATAAAAAATTTGACAGAGTTATCAGTTCTATCTTCTGAATTTCCTCTCTCAGTTTAAATAACTGAAACATTTTCTGCAAATTTTTATGAAATACAGCTACATGGAAAATCTGAAAAAATTTTTTTAAAATGTATTAAAGTCCAGTTCCCATCTGGTATATCACAGCTTGTCTTTTGTCGTAAGGTGATTTTTTAAACTTTATGTTGCATGGAAATATCAATGACACATAACCATGTATGAACTGATTTATGCCAGAAACACTCATTTGAGAGTTAAGAAACAAAGCCATTGTTTTATGTGATAGAGAATCAATTGCCATATTGAGAAAGCATCATGTCCATATAATCAAAACAAAACAAGACAAAAGACTTTTAAATATTTAATGGCAATAGAGTAGAAGTCTTGTACTAAAAATGCCTATTTTTAAATCTGTAAAAATTTATAATATGGAAAATTGGAAAATAATGCCAAATTAGCTCTAAAATATAAAATTATTTTGTGCATTTTCATGATCCTTTTAATCATTTCTCATGTCTTTGTGCATTATTTAACTTTCACATATACCTCTGTATGTGGTACATACAGGATAATCATTTTATCATCGTTCCTGTTTCATAATTAAAGAAACTAAAATTGGAAGTCAAAAAACTCAATTAACACTGGTGAAGGGATGGGTATTCGAGCATTGTATAACTGAGATTTAAACCTGAAAACTTTGTAACTTTGTAACTTTCCACAATAAAAAATTAAAAAAAAAAAAAAAAACTCAATTAAAGAAGATATTATCTGTTAAGCTTACCTGTTAGTATATTCTAATTTAGAAGTTGTAGCAGACAATATTTTAAAATTTAAGATTGTCATACAAATCTTCAATATTAGTATGGAATGTTTTAATTCCATGCTAATATTCTTAGTATGGAATGCATTAATTCCATACTAATATTTGTATGGAGTACTTATATTCCATACAAATCTTAAATACCAGAATATCTAAACTACTAGACCAAAATATTAGATTATCTAAAATCTTAAATACTAGACTATCTAAAATTTCAAAACATGTATATTCATCTTTTAATGTAAAAAGTGATAATTGTTTAAATAAAATTCAGATAGCTTGTCTTTAGTATATAAGCAATAACTAAAAAAATGTTCTATGGGATCTAGAGCTATAGTACAGTGGCAATTGTCTTGTATGGGAACAATTTGATTTCAATCACCAGCATCCTATATGGTTCCCTGAACCCATTAGATTTGATTCCTGAGTGCAGAACTAGGAGTAGTACCTGGGCATTGCCAGGTATGATCTTAAAAAAAAAAAAAGCCTAGTAAAATATTCAACAATTCCAATAAGATAGGGGAAAAGTGCAAGGACACAAGGTATTAAGCAAAATAGGAATCAGTACTTGAATAAAACCTTACCAAGAACAACTTTTGTTTGCTTTTTTTTTTAAGGAAGCCACAACTGGTAGTGTTCAAGGTTACTCCCAGCCCTGCACTGATGTAGTTGACCTGGGAATTGACGGTTGCTACTATAGAGGATGACCATCAGGTGCCAGAGAATGAATCCTTGCATCCTGCGTGCAAAACAAGCACTCCTGTCCTTTGAGATATCTCTCACACCCATTGCTCATGGATTTGCTCGAGCAGGCACCAGTATGGATATTTCCATATCACAATCAAATCTCCATTGTGATACTTGTTGTTACTGATTTTGGCATATCAAATATGCCACGGGTAGCTTGCCAGGCTCTGCTGTGCAGGCGGGATACTCTCGGTAGCTTGCTGGGCTCTCCGAGAGGGCCGGAGGAATTGAACCCTGGTCGGCCGTGTGCAAGGCAAATGCCCTACCACTGTGCTATCGCTCCAGCCCATCTCTCAGACCCACAAAGATCAAATGTTGTATCTATTCTTAATGATAAAGGTACAAAATATTTTCGAATAAAGTTTTCTTGTGAGAACTTGGGGTCAAAGAGATAGTACTGCAGGCAGGGTACTTGCCTTATATACAGCTGATTTGAGTTTGATCCCTGGTACCCCCTGTGGCCCCTCAAGCTTCATCAGGAGTGATCCCTGAGCGCAGATCCAGGAGTAAATCTTAAGCACCGTTGGGTGTAAGCCCCCCAAAAAATCAAAACCAAAAACAGAAAGATAAATTTCTACTATACATAATAAAAGAACTAAGCAAATATTTCATAAAACATAAAAATTAATTTTAAAACTAGTTTATAAAAAATGTGTTAACTTTACTTTTAAGAAATAATATGAAAGTTATACAAATGACTTATTTTGAAATTTCAATAGAGAAATAGATAAATTTTCTTTAAATGCATCTTACAAACTGTTTATGGTAGCAAATTTTGGGCAATTTTGAGGGAAACTGGCATGATACATAAGAAGACATAAAGATTTCTTTTCCTTTTATCCATGAACCACAGTTCTTAAAAAAATAGTTGAAGAAAATACAGGGATTGGAAAGATAGGACAGGTGGTAAGGTATTCTCCATGAATGTGGCCAACCCCAGTTTGATTTCCAGTACTACATATAGTCCCCTGAGCAAAGCCAGGAGTAACCCCGGATCCCAAAGCCAGGAATTGTCCCTGAACACCTCCAGGTATAGGTCAAAACTATGCCGTGGGGGGAGGTGTTCTGAAACCCAAACAAAAACAAAAAAAAGCACACTCAAAAAAATAAATAGCCACTTCCTCAGCATTTAGTACACAAAAATCTTTAATACAGAAAAAAATAACAAAAAGAGAGTTATAACTGCAAACAGTTGGGGTATTTCTAGGAGAACTTAAGTGTTTTTTTTTCGTTTATTTGACAATTTAAGAACCCTTAAGCTTATACTAATCAAGATAATGCAATATTCTAGATCTCAAACTTTAGTTAGTAAAACTGCTTTTGCATCTTCCCTAAATAAACATGGTCTCAGCATCCCGGGTAAGAATGACTGTCTTAAGCTCTGAAGCAATGAGAACCCCTACTAAGGTGGAACTAATAACCATTTCTTACTACATCCTAACTTACCACCTCTATGCCAAATCCTCTTGGAACTTGGAATTATGGACAATTTTAGTTTTATTCATGGATCACAGGTCTGAAAACATAGCCAAAGAAATATAATGGTTTAGAAAGATAGTACAGGGGTTAAAGTGTTTGCCTTTCATGTGGCCAACCCCAGTTGGATTCTCAGTACATTTCCCAGCACAAGATAAAGGTACAAAATATTTTATTAAGTCTTCTCATAAGAATTTTGTGTATATTATACATATTTATATGATATTTATATAATTTGTATTATTTATTTGATAGAAATAAAATATCTTTATTAATCAAGATGTTATATAGATTGGCAATGCAATGGCCCTGGTTGACCAAAAGGTAGAGGATACTGATGTAAGTACTAATTATCAATTCAAAAGCAGCCTCTTGTTTAGAAAAACCATAAGAACTAAACAAATATGCAAAGGCTAAGAATAGATCAAGCTGAGCTGTGCTGAAAGGCTATTCCTCAGCAAACAATGACAGATCCAGGTAACCATATGAATATAGAAACTGAATTAAGTCATTTTCAGATGACTCTGGATTCCTGAATCCTATCTTGAAGCCTTCCATATTTGGCAGAAGCTACACAGAACTTCATAGAGAGGCAGCACTCCTTTCCACTGTGAATGAAATCTCCAGAGAAAAAGAACTCCAGCCTCAGACACTACCCAACTGCGTGTGAGTCTGTCTCTGAAGTCTCATTTTAGTGGTTCCTATCACTCTACTTTGATAGTTAATTAAATTGTATGCTTGTTTGCTGTAAAGTGAATTCATTCCAATACATCTTGTTTCAATTCAGTTTGGGTAGCGTGATTCTTTCTAAGGGGAAAGTTGGCACTTTAGAGAGCCAAATTTTTTATTACAGAATTCAAAGAAGCAGTGAAAAAACAGGCCACTCTCCCACTTTCTAAACCTCAAGGTATTTAGTCTTATACTTCCATTTTCACTAGGGGAAAAAAATGAACTTAATCTCAGTAATTAATAATCATGTTTCTTTTTACATTGTTTTTGTTTGGGCAGCTGTGCTCAGGGAAAATACTAGCTCTGCACTCAGGGATTACTTTTGGTGGAGCTCAGGAAACAATATGGGGTGGTGGGGATAGAAATCTGATCTGCCATATACAAGGCAAGACCCCTACCTGCTGTGCTGTTGTTCTGGTCTCTGATTTAATTCTTTAATGATCAACTTCCCAACTGGAGGTTATGGTTTTATTTTTAAGTAGAGGTTATCAATATAACAGTCTCAGATTTATTGACCTGGAAGGCAGTCCATGGATTAAGATTCTTTCACAAATTTTTTGTAGGTTGAAGAGGTTATTCAGGTTTATTCTGGTATAGACTATATTTTTGAACAAGTTTAAAATTGCATAATCAATTAAAATAACTTTATGGACCTGAAAGAGACTTGAAACAAACCTACTGATCAGAATCTTTCAGCTAAAAGAAACCATAATAATAGCAAAAACATAGGATCAGATGAAAACTTTTAATGCAATTATAGATAACTTCTCCAATTTAAAATGCGATTTCCTAGATAAAATAAATGCAAAAAATTTTCCTTCCTTTCTCTGTTGCTTGTACAAAGAGCCAGTTGCCAATTACAAAACTCCTCGAAAATCACATAATAAAACTAAAATTGTAGCCTTTTTTGGTTAAGAAAAGTTTTTAAATAGTCCAAATATAATGCCCTTCAATATATATTTTATATCAATATTTCTGAAAAATAACTGAAATCCAAACATGGGAACAAGAAAGGGTTAACTGATATTTAGGTCAGTGGAGAAAAGGGGAATTACCATTATTAGTGTACTAAATCTGAAACTTTCAGTTTATGTAAATTAAATCCTTACTATCAATTAAAAACAAGAAGAATCTTTTTAATATTTGTACTAATAATTGTCAATTTTGTATATCCTTACAGTTTATTGTCCTTGTATCAAAAATTATATTTAAAAATTGTCAGACTAGAAACCATAACATTGAATAAAATACAACTAAACATCTAGTAATGTTCACTTCATCAGTCTCTTTGGTGATTTTCCTTCAGTATTGAGGAAAGTAAAAGCAAAAGTTAAAAAAAAATTAAGATTGAATCAGACTTTTAACAAATTTTTAAAATTTTTTTCAAAATGAAACAAACTACCAGATTAACAAAGGAAAATCTATAGTTACATACATACATCTGAAAAAGTGCTAATACCCAAAATTATGCAGAACTCAAAAATTCAACAATCCTAATTTATAAATTGGCAAGAGATTAACAGACATTTCACTAAAGATAGCATACATACTCAAAATTATTGTTATAGAATTGTCAACAAAAGATCAATGAGATATCATGCCACAACTGTAGTCATCAAAAAAGACCAGAAACAAAAAGTACTATCAAGGATGTATAGAAAAAAAATAATCCTTATACACTGCTGGTGTGATACAATTTGGTCAATCATCTATGCAAAAAATTTAAGAGATTTCTCAAAATAATAAATACAGGTCTAACAAACAATTGAGCAGTTCCATTCCTACATATCTATTCAAATAATACAAAAACACTAGTTTAAATCATATGAACACTTTAGTGCTATTTACAAGAAGCCAAGATCTGGGATCAACAGAAATGCAAAAGACAGAAAAATTGATAAAGAAAATTTGGTCTCTGTATATAGTGGATTACTGCTCAGCCTTTAGAAAATATGAATTCTTGCCTTTTGTGACAATATGGATAGGCCAGGAAAGAGTAATACAAAATAAGTGAAATATGTCAGATGGAGGTAAATATTGATTTATTTCACAGCGAAATGATATATAAATTTTAAGAAAGCAAGAAAATAAATAATATCCTATAAACGCAAATGAGTACACTCTAACAACACAAGAGGTTATATAGCTATGGGGAGGAGAAGAGGGATTGGAAGTGTTCAGTGGACTATGATGGAGGATATTAGCACTTTGATAGGGGGCTTGGTTTGATAACACTACACATAAAATACATAAACATTTACACTCTTGTAACCAGTGTGACCTAAATTAGACCATTCTTTCAAAAACTTACTTTAAGCTTAATGGTTTACAAGACAGTTATTTGTAAGGTTTCATATATAAAGCATTCCAGCATCACACTCTACACCAATCTACCTATCTCTTTGATACTTCTACTGAGACCAGTTCTCAGTTTCCATTGCCTTGGGGTACTCATTATTCTCCTACTATGTTCCTTTTATTCCTGATTTCCTTCTGTGTCTGGTCCTATCCTTCTCACTGACCACTCAGCATGATACTCTCCAGATATATCCATATAACAGCTGATTGCTTGATTTCATCTTTTCTTACAGTATTCCATTATGTATATGTACCATACTTTCTTTATCCAGTCTGTTTGGGGGTACTGGGTTATTCCCAGGTCCTCACTACTGTGAATGTATGAACATAAGCGTGTAGATGCAGTTTTTAATAGATGCCCAAAAGTGGAGTTGCTGGGTGATATGGAAGTTCAATTCCTAGTTTTTGTGAGCAGTATCCACAATGTTTTACATAAAGGAGGGACCAGTCAACAGCCCGACCTCCAATGAGGGTTCCGTTCTCCCCCAAATCACACCAACACTGCTTGTTGTTGGTTTTAATGCTATGCTCCAATCTCACTGATGTGAAGTGGTATCTCATTGTTGTTTGATTTGCATTTCCTTGATGGTGATGCAGAGCATTTTTTAAATACCATTTGGCTATCTATATGTCTTTTTTGAGGAATGTTCTGTTCATCTTTTTGTCCCATTTTTGGATAGCGTTGGTTGTTTATTTTTCTTATCAAGTCCTACCAGTACATTATCTTGGATATCAGCTGTAACACTGTAGCACTGTAGCACTGTCATCACATTGTTCATCGATTTGCTCAAGCGGGCACCAGTAATATCTCCATATGTATGGTAGACAAATATTTTCTCCCAGATTGTGGAGCTTTCACTTTAACTTGAACATCATTTCTTTTGAGGTACAGAAACTATTACTTTGATGTAGTCCCATTTGTTTACCTTTGCCCATTTTCTTGGCCAATGTCATTTAGTCACTGAAGTTACCTCTAACTTCAATGTCATCAAGACTTCTACCTACAGTTTTCTAAAATTTTATAAGAATTTTTTTTCAAGAACTCTTTGAACTTTTTATTATGGGTACCAAGCTCACAAAAGATATCATGGCAAAAATAAATTGAAATTTAAGCATTAATAGATGTGACAAATATGTATAAAAATTTTTAAATGTAAGAAAAATATATTTTAACTGCAGAATTCACTTACTAGTAAAACATGAGTAATATAGAAAAAGATATGATAATTTTTTTCTGAAATTTAAAGTGAAGAATCAGAAATGAAAATGATAAAAAAGACAGATAGAAAGTCAATGTAGTAGAAATATGATAGAAATTACAAATTTAAAGTGTTTAGAATTAGGATACCAGGGGAAATAATGGAAAAAGCAAAGCAAACCTTTAAAATAACCAAAATCTAAAATAACAAAAAAAAGTTGCTAAGCAGTACAGAGAATATTTCTTATATCTAGGGGGAAAAGCTGACAAGAAATATAAGATACTAATTAGAATCTTTTGGATTACTTGGATGAAAATAAAATCTTCAATCATAAAACCACACAATAAAGCAGGATGACCTTATTCTTATCTGTCAGATTACTTTCAAAATCAAGAAATGTGAAATTTGGGGCATGGGAGTTGCTAATCCCAAAACTCCAGTTATGACTTAAACCACCAATGTCAGTTATTTCACTTGCTTTCTGAAAGAACTTGTGAAGCTTTTGCTTCTGGATAATATGGACTAGTTTAGGGCATAATAATACTTTTTTACTAATTTTTATTTGGTCACTGTGAAAATGCAAAGTTATTTATAACTGGGTTTTAGATATAAAATGTTTCAACACCAACCCCTTCACCAGTGTCCACTTCCCTCCACCAATACCATCTACACCCATTTGCCTCCCACCCACCAGTCTGCCTTATCTGAGGAGCATTTTTTTAAATATGTTTTTGCATTGTAGTTTACAGTAGTATTGCTGATAGAGTTTCATACATAATGCTTAATCACATTTCAGAACCACCTCCTCCTTCTGGTTGAACATCTTCCTCCATCATAGTTTTTCCCCTCTAGCCCCGGGTTGTGCCTCCCCCACCCCCAACCAAGTGGTGTGTTTTCTACTGAATATCAGTTTTCATAATCTTTGTCTCCATTATTTGGGGACATTTGTTATTCCACCATTAAATTTCTTTATATCCCACATATGATTGAGATCATTATCTCTCTCTCTCTCTCTCTCTCTCTCTCTCTCTCTCTCTCTCTCTCTCTCTCTCTCTCTCTCTCTCTCTGACTAACCTCAATCAGTATGATGCACATGGTCCAGGTCCCTCCTTATGGCAAACTACATGATTTCATCTTTTCTTGTGGATGATTTATATTTCATTGTGTATATGTGGCAGCATACCACATGGACTGGAGTGATTGCACAGCGGGTAGGGCGTTTGCCTAGCATGCAGCCAAACCAGGTTCGGTTCAATTCCTCTGTACCTCTTGGAGAGCCCGGCAAGCTACCAAGAGTATCCTGCCTGCACGGACGAGCCTGGCAAGCTACCCGTGGGGTATTTGATATGCCAAAAACAGTAACAACGAGTCTCACAATGGAGACGTTACTGGTGCTTACTCGAGCAAATCGATGAACAATGGGATGACAGTGTGACAGTGCTACAGTGTGTATATGTACCATGCTTTCTTGGTCCAGTCATATATTCTTGGACACTTGACTTGTTTACATGTTTCAGCTATTGTGAAACAGTGCTGCAAGGAATGCAAATATTTTTTCTTCATTTTGTTTTTGGGCTCTTAGAGTATATTCCAAGAAGTAGAGCTGCAGGGTCAAATGGAAGCTCAATTCCTAGTTTTTTTTTTTTATAGAAAAGTCTATATTGTTTTTCCATAAAGGATGGACCAGTTGACATTCCCACCAGCAGTGAACAAGAGTCCCTTTCTCCTGTCATCCATGCTGGCATTGGTTGTACTTGTTCTTTTTGATGAGTGCCAGTCTCTGGTGTGTGAGATGGTATCTCATTGATTTTCATCTCCCTGATGATTAGTGATGCAGAACATTTTTCACCTGTCTTTTGGCTATATATTTTTCTTCTTTGAGGAAATGTCTTTTCATCTCTTCTTCCTTTGTTTTGACAAGGTTGTTGGATTTTTGATATTAAGCCCTTATGTGATGAGTGGTGGCCAAACATATTTCTCCCATTCCATGGATTGTCTTTATATCTGGGTCCATGTTTACTTTGAGGTGCAGAAGCTTCGTGACTTAATGCAGTCCCATTTGTTTATATTTGCTTCCACTTGCTTGGTCAGTGGTTTATCATGCTTGAAGATGCCTTTAGCTTCAATGTTACGAAGAATAATGTTCTTAAATGGGAAAACTTAAATAGGATAATAAACAAATGCATAAATTTACAGTCATTAAAGAACTAATGAATCAACCAGGAGACAAGGCTCCTGATGGGGACGAACTACTAAAGAATACACTTCAAATTCTTCAGTCTTATTCAATGTAGATATTTTCTCTTCTGGTCAGTAGGTAAAAAATTTTTAATATGGATTTTTGCATAGGATAAGCTAATTTTTGAGAAACACTGGAATAATTTTGAGTTAATCCGAGATCTAATATGACTTGGGGGTGATAAAGAGAAATAGGAATTTAAGTTAATGAGAAGGTGGAAAGAGCCAATTCATCTGTTTCCTTCAAGACATTTTCTGAAAACTAAAGGTGCATAGAGTCTGAAGCTAATAACTAAGTAGCCTTTGGAAAAGAAAACAGCTTTTTACAAGATCATCAAATAATTCTAAGACTAGAATTGAGTACCTGTTGAAATAACAGGCTTTTAGGTGGAAGCCTCTTAAGATTTGACTTATATAGAAGGTAAAGAAGACAACATAATGGTAACCATAATGAACATCAGGGCTGAAAGATATAAACAGTGATTGGTGCTATTAGGTAGTCATAGAAGGACTATGGATTAGGAAATGGGAAATTCCTGGACTTTTCAAGATTACTGAATTTTAATATGAGCTGACATTAATGACATTGATACCATTTTAGTTTGCCATTTGTGGCTAATGGTATCAATTTATTAATAAAAATTTTGCTGAGATGCATATTTTTATAGGTCCAATGAGTTTACAGAAGTAACTGTGGTTATTTCTTAGTTCCAGAATGCACAGCTGCAAAATCCATATGCAATAAATAGAAATTATGCTAGCATATACTAAGGGGACTATTTATATATGTATATAGAAATAGATATATAGATACATACTGAAACTGTTTCTCCCTAAAAATACAGTAAAACTAAACTGAAACCAGATCCCTAAGAAGTTAGCAGTGTGTTCTACTATGTATTATTAAAAAAAAATAACTATCACTGTTTTGCTTAGTTTTTTTCTTCGGAGACACACCCAGCAGTACACAGGCATTACTCCTGGCTTAGTGCTCAGTGTTCACTCCTGACAATGCTCAGGTCAGGGGCCCATATGTGATGCCAGGGATTGAATGAAAAGCAAACCTGTTATACTCTTTGGCCAGGGATGGTGATTCATATATCAACTCCTTTTTACTATTTCACTGTAAATAAGAGAGATTTATATTTTTAAATAACAATGTTGGTGCTAAGCCAGGCCATTAGGAAGCAGGAAGGAAGAAGAACCGAGCAAGCAGGAAGCAGAACCTAGGCTCCACTTTTACATTAAGTGGACAAGCTAAACTTGTGAGACTGGATGATCTGGAGAAGTACAGCATGCTCTCATACATCCGCCTGGTCATGCATTATCTTGGCAGTACAAGCAGCAGTTTCCCCCTCTCTTATACATCTTTAATCTGGATTGACCTTCAAGTATCAGTATGAGCTTTCTCTTTACCTTATGTGTAACCAACAACAAGAATGTGGGGGGTGTAATCTGTACAGACTATGTGTCCAGTTCCATATCTTCCTCTCACATTTTTAATCATTACAACATAGTTTTGACAACATAGCTTTGACAAGACAGTGTATACCCAGGTGTTCTTTTGACGAATGCTCATCATATAACTGTTTGTACTCTCGTTAGTGAGTCTTTCTCTGTGATGAAGTCATTTGGATATAACTGTAACTGATATAAAGTAGAATAAAAGGAGGCCTCTGGCAGTCGCTCTTTGTCTCAAGCCAGATAGAGCATGGGCCCTCCGTGCTCTTTACATTCCTCTCGAGTGTCTTATCTCCATACCGATTGATTGATCACTCCATGCAACAGCAATGAATTATTGTGAACTTTCTTTATCCTCTTCAACTCCATTTATGACTCTTTCAAACCATATTTTTTTTTAATGGAACAAGACAATCTGTATGTAGCTACTAGTCAAGTAAATGCACAATACATCTGATTGCATAGACATATATAGACATATACGTATATGTACACATATATATATATATACAAGATCTCTTAGTAAAGACAACCAGACAAGTATGCATTAGCTTGAAAAATAAATGTGAAAAATCAGTGTGTATTCATTATCTAACCTCACAACTATAAACATTTATGTCTGGTCTTGTCAAAGTCTACTCTAAATGAGCACAGTGTCTACATAATTTTAATCTACCTAATTGATATGATTATTCTACTGTTCAAGGTAATCCAGAAGCATTAAACTGTGACATATATTCACAAAACATGACTGGGAGTAGAGTAGGCAAGGTGAGTTATATATGAAAGTGTCCCTGGAAACACACTTTAAGTGGCTACAAAAATTTCTCATTAATGTAAATAAATAATATTTAATAATTACTAATCAAGTTTTTCTTTTAATTTAAGATTACAATCTGAACAAAAGAGCAGGATAAAATATACACTTCTCTTTTTTGGCGAAGATGCCATTAAATGTAACATGACACTTAGTGATTCTATTTTTTTTTTTTCTTTTTGGGTCACACCCAGCAATGCACAGGGGTCACTCCTGGCTCATGCACTCAGGAATCACCCCTGGCGGTGCTCAGGGGACCATATGGGATGCTGGGATTTGAACCCGGGTCGGCCGCGTGCAAGGCAAACGCCCTACCCGCTGTGCTATCACTCCAGCCCCAACACTTAGTGATTCTAGTAGTAAAACAGAACCAACCAAATTTACCATAGATAAGGATATGTGGTATAGAAATTTGAGTTCATACAGATCTGGAATTTTAAGCAATGATGATTTGAAAGGCTATAATCAAAGGATTACAAAAAAATCAAAGGATTATAATCAAGTCATCAAAATCAGGCTCAAGCACTAAAGAAGGGTAGAAGTTTGGTACAGAATATAGCACTGTAGCACTGTCGTCCCATTGTTCATCTATTTGCTTGAGCGGGCACCAGTAATGTCTCCATTGTGAGACTTGTTGTTACAGTTTTTGGCATATAGAATATGCCACGGGTAGTTTGCCAGGCTCTGCCATGCAGGCGAAATTCTCTCGTTAGTCTGCCAGTCTCTCCAAGAGGGACAGAGGAATCAAACCCGGGTTGGCTTCATGCAAGGAAAATGCCCTACCCGTTGTGCTATCACTTCAGTCCAGGTACAGACTATACTGGGACTTTTGATTTTGTTTTGGATCTAAGGAGTTTATTTATTTATTTATTTATTTATTTATTTATTTATTTATTTATTTATTTTTGCTTTTTGGGTCACACCTGGTGATGCACAGGGGTTACTCCTGGCTCTGCACTCAGGAATTACCCCTGGCCATCCTCAGGGGACCATATGGGATGCTGGGATTTGAACCCGGGTTGGCTGCATGCAAGGCAAACGCCCTACCCGCTGTGCTATCTCTCCAGCCCCTCGGATCTAAGGAATTTAGAAGTTGCCACTCATCGTAACAATTTGTTTAAAAAGTTCAGCAAAAGAAAAAAAAAGGTCAGCTCTTATACTCCAGAAACAAATAAGATCCCAGGGTAAATGAAAGTCTCTAAAAATATAAAGAACAAGGTGATAAAGAATAATTAACCAAACATGAGATCTCCGAGAGTTGGGTCAGGAGAAAGTACAGTGGGTAGAGTGCTTGCCTTGTACTTAGTCTACACGTGTCCAATCCCTGAAACTCTATACAACCCTCCAGACTAACAGGAGTAATTCCTGAACATGGAGTCAGGAGTAAGCCTAGAGGATCCCTGGATGTGGCCCATAAACAAACAAGAAGAAAATAAAATAAAAATCTCTTAGAGAACCAGTAGCAGCTTAGGAAAATTGAAGTATGACTTTAAAATTGCTAAACTTTATAAGAACATCTGCCTCTGAGCACTTATGTTGTTGCAGAATATGGCTATGGTGAGGTGATTAAAATAACACTACAATGAACAAAAGTGTAAAAAGTCTTTATAGAAAAGTATTTTATTAAGCAGTAAACACAATAGCTTAGATTTGGAATCAACCTACATGTCCAACAACAGATCAGTAGATCATGAAGATGTGGTATATATATATATATATATATACATATATATATATACACATATATATATAATGGAATATTAAGCACCTGTAAGGAATGATAAAATCAGGCAATTTGCTGCAATATGGATGGAACTGTAAGATATGTTAAATGAAGACAGAAGAAAGACAAAAAGTAAGATATAATTTATATGTAGGATTTAGAGTAATAGAATGAGAAAGCTCAATTGTTTAAAGGGGGAATGCCTAGGTAACCATTGGTCCCAGAGTATAGGGAAGAGGAGGAAAAACATTATTGAAGGGGAAGGGGAAAAGAGATAGATGAGAAGCAATGGGGGAAGAGGTTAAGGGGATTCAGGTACATCAGTGGTGTTAAGGAATGGCAGTTAAATATCTAAACCACAGAGTCAACAACACTGAAATCATGATACCCAGACTTTAATAACCAAACTGAAAAGGTGCTTGTCAAGATGGCAGATGGAGGTTGAGTTGGTGGGGGATGGGGACCTGTAGGAGAAGGACATGGGTGGCAGAATCGGTGATAAATCCAACTATGAGTAACTATGTAACTTACCGTGATTTAATAAAACAGAATTTTAGAAAAATGTTTTTTATATTCTTAGAAATGACACTTTTTGTATATCTAGAAGTGGAGATGCTGGATCATATGGTTCAACCTATTTTTATTAATTTGAGTGATGTCCATACTGCTTCTCATAGAAACAGGGCATATTTCCTTTCCTACAAAAAATCATTACAATACAAGCATTAAAAAGAAATCTTTTTTTTTGGGGGGGGTCACACCCAGCGATGCTCAGGGGTCACTCCTGGCTCTGTACTCAGGAATTACCCCTGGCTGTGCTCAGGGGACCATATGGGATGCTGGGAATCGAACCCGGGTTGGCTGCATGCAAGGCAAATGCCCTACCCTCTGTGCTATCACTCCAGCCCCAAAAAGAAATCTTTTGAAATAAGTCAGAGCACTCTGTTTTACATAGCAAAACTTGTCCTCAAAGAGAAACTAGGTGAACAGATCCGAACCTATCAGGATATTCTCAGAGAATGACTTGATGGAAGGAAAATATCCAGCTACAGCTCATACTATCTTTCTATGTTTGAGAAAGAAACTCCTAACTCCACACTATTCTAACTTGCTGTTAACTAATCTAACTATTCTATTCAAAGGGAGGAAACAATCTGAAATGTATTTTAAAAATCCACAATCCAGAGACAAACATCCATGAAAAAGTCTGAGACCTAATAAAAAACCAAATCATAGAACCATGTCTTCTTCCCCACACTTCACCAGCTCCATAATTATCGAAACCCTTATCAGTTCTTTTTACAGGTCATATATTGTCAGACCATCAATAAGGGGTTATAAAGTATGTCAAAGGCAGAAATAGAAATTTGAAAACACAGTATAAAGAATAGAATCAGACATGTTAGAGAAGCTGGAATTGTATATGGATTAGAGATGGTACAGTGGGTATTGTCTTGCATACGGCTGACCCAGGTTCGAACCCTGACACCACATACGGCCCCCAGTTCTGTCAGAAATGACCCCTGAGTACAAAGTCAGAAATGAGCCTTGAGCACAGCAGGGTGTGGTTCAAAAAATAAACTGGGAAGTGGGAGTTAACAAAACGACAATATGCTAAGGGTTCTGCAAGAACAGACACTATAAACAGAGAGATAAAAAGCGTAAAAAAGAATCAAAGGACATGTTAGGAATAAAAAAGAATTGTAACAAAGAAGAATGCCCTGAATGGTCCTATCAGTAGGTCATGACTCAGGAAAGACTCTCTGAGTTTGAGTATTCATCAATAGAACAGAATCCTCCACAAAGAAGACTGAGGTGGAAAAAGAAAAGAAACAATGTCCACAATTGTGGAAATGCTATAAAAAAGTATAATAATTGTCTTAGAAATTCAAAAAAAATGCCTTAGGAGCAAAGATAATGAGCAAAGATAACAGTTGCGTTTCACTTAGTCCTCAGAATGCATGTAAACAAAATGGAAATATTTAGTTTTGAGCGGAGAAAAACTGCAGTCTAGATTTCTGTTCTCTGCATTTTTAAAAACTGAAACAGAAAATTCAGTGATTCCAAGACACAAACTATAAATATAGATAAATTAATATTAACATTTAGGTATGAACATAATGTCAATGTTTTTGTAAAAATATATATTAAAATATGATAAATAAATTTAAAAAATATTGATGAGAGACATATGTACCTTAGTGATGGTGCAACGACTATATACCAACCACATCTAGAGCATGAATACTATTATAATCATGTTACCTAATCTACAATAATAATAAATAAATGCACAAATATTTAGAAATTTATAGGTGAGCAAAAATTCTCTATTACTCATTCTCACACACACACACACACACACACATACACACACACACATACACACAACAAGCCTTTGGCAAAAGTTACTTTCCTGGGACTGGCCTTGATGGCAAAATCCTGAAGTGTGTGTGTGTGTGTGTGTGTGTGTGTGTGTGTGTTTCTTCTCTGGTAAGACCTTATATACATATATGTGTGTTTGTGTGTCACTTAGTTTTTCTGGATCTATCCCATGTATGTGAAAGGTTTACATGTTATTATTAAATTCCCTTTTACTATTGCTCTAACCAAGTTGCCGGATGCTTGTTTGATTATTATTCCAGTTACTGAAGAGCCCAGAGACTATGGGAAAACTAGGGGATAGTTTCTCTGCACTCCTATGCTTCTTTTTCTCTTTTAACTCTGAAATAGATTCTTTAACTTTTGTCAGTGTAGTAATAATTTTTCTTCTTATTAATTTGAAATAAAAATTAACAAACCTGCTTATCTTTTCCAATCACCATTTTTTTCCTGACACTTCAAAATCTACAAGAATGCTCATTTATAAAAACAGTGAAATTCCTTATCTCAGCAGTATCACTTACAAGCACATTAGAAATATAGATTCATGGACTTCACCGTGACATATATAACATGAATATCTGGAGGTGAGTCAGGACACTGTATTTAAAAGTTCACCATTTAAGTCTACTGTGGATGAGAAGCATGAGAATTTAGAGCGGAAGTGCATTAGCCTCAATAATACTTCTAGTTTGGCCTGTCCTGAAGACCTTGTGGAGTCACATGGGGTTGGGACAATGGTTCCACCACCCCCTCTAAAGCAGGTATCAAATTGCACCTGGACTCTGTTTCATCTATAGAGCATGGAAACTTTTCCCCACAACTTGATGTTTCTGGGAGCTGTAGCCTCAGGCTTTGTGGGTTTATCTCCTACACTCCCAATAAGGGACTTCTGGAGAAGACTGATAATGTAGAAAAATAGTTTTTAAGAAATTTGAGAGACGGGCTGGAGATGTAGCTCAGTGGGCTTCAAGCAGACTGTTGTGGCCCTTATCCAGGCACCAGCTGTTCTTCCCACTTAGTAGCGCGCAATCAGTACATCAAGGTGTAGGCTCAAAGCATAAAAAAAACAAGAAAATGAAATGTTCCAGAGAAAGTAGATTAAGAAGCACTGTAGCATTGTCATCCCATTGTTCATCAGTTTTGCTCGAATTATACATATAATTCTTATTTAACAACAGTAACAGCAAGTCTCACAATGGAAACATTACTCGTACCCACTCGAGTTTAAAGAAAGAATCCCATAAAGTAAAAGAAATGAGTTATATACCCCAAAATGAAAAGAGCTGGTTCCAGAGAATAATGAATTTTGCAGACAATTTTATAGGAATTTTAGGAACTATCTTGGCTTGGGACATCTTATGTAGATGAGTGAATTGCTAACATTGTCCAAGAGAAAAGATTTTCAATCCTACTGATCTGCATTTGAAGTCTTAGCAGGTCTTGGTCCTAAATTGTTTGCAGAGTGAAAGTGGATTCTGTTACTGACTTTGGACTGTGTCCTGGCTCTCAAGTATGAACTGCATCATTTGCATCTTGAGCCCGGGTTGGGGAAAAAAAAGATAATTCCATTTCAGACCACTTCTGGTTTTCTTACTGCCAGGAGGTCCCTTGAATATCTTTCTGCCTAGTTTCTTTAGGCACACCAGAGTATAAGAGCTACCATTTTTCTGCATACATACTGAATACCAAAGCTGCAATGTTTTTAAATTATTTCAGTTTTGGTCTAATTACAGTCAAGACCCAGAGACTATAAAACAAAGCTCCCGAAAGAGAGCAATGCAAAATTCCTGCCCCTGCGCCAGACTGTCTTCACTGGGGCCCCTCGGAGAGGGGTGGGTTGAGACTCCCTCCCCATCTAAAGCAGAGCCTCAGCAGCCAAAATCCTCCAGAACCCAGCAACAGCCATGCCCAAGGCCACTCTCCACATGCTTGGATGAGCCTCACCCATGAAGGAACTGTCAGAGGAACCCAGGTATGCAGGACCTGTGGCTGAAATCTCAAAGCCTGCTCAGATTGGGACTGGGCCTCTGCCACCCAGATCCTCAGTTTTCCAGTAGCTTGGCAGCCACACCCACAAACTGCTCCCCGGGGCCATGTAATCTCATCTGTGGCCAAGATCTAGAGACTATAAAACAAAGCTCCATTGCAGAATCTCACACTGCAGAGCCTAGCAAGTTGCCTGTGGCTTATTTGCTATGCCAAGAACAGTAACAATAATGGGCCTCATTCCCCTAACCCTGAACATAACAGGGACAAATGGAAATGTTACTGGTGCCTGCTTGAGCAAATCGATGAGCAATGGGATAACAATGATACAGTTTGGTCTAATGAAAGTTTACAAATACTAGCTTGGTTTCTATCTCATCTTTAATGTAGGGTAGCACTGTAGCACTGTCGTCCCATTGTTCATTGATTTGCTCGAGCAGCACCAGTAACGTCTCAATTATGAGACTTGTTGTTATAATTTTGGGCATATCAAATATGTCACAGGTAGCTTGGCAGGCTCTGCTGTGTGGGCAGGATACTCTTGGTAGCTTGTCAGGCTCTCTGAGAGGGATGGAGGAATCAAATCCAGTCGGCTGTGAGCAAGGCAAACGCCCTACCTGCTGTGGAACCACTCCAGTATAATTCATTATTTGTATTATGAAACAACTAAAATTAATATTTTCTTATATGTTAGAAAAATATACGGAAAAATAAGGCAGTTCAATTTGAAAATTCCTGTTAGAGTTCACGTTGTTTCCATAAAGAATGAGAATTTAGAAGTACTACCATTTTAATTATTAAATGTGTGCATATATAATAATAAAACACATATGCATGTAATTCTTATTTAAACAATAAATCATAGCAGTAATTTTTGCTAATACACAATTTTCGTTTTTAAAATTGCTATGTTTTGATTAGAGAGTCTCTTGCCCGCAAGCCTGGCTGTCTTCCCCAGGGCCCCTTGGAGGGGATGGGCTCCATCTTCCCTCCCCACCCAGAGCAGAGTTCCCGGCGGCCAAAGACTACCAGAACCTAGCTAAAACCATGCTCAAGGCCCCTCTCCACACGTTCGTTCGGATGGGCCTCATGCATGAAGGTACCGGCAGAGGAACCCAGGTGTGTGTAATCCCATCAATGGCCAACATCCAGAAACTTAAAAGCAAGCTCCCAGAAGATATCTTGTAGCCTACTTCTCCCTCTGGGAGAAACTGGCAAGCTTGGGAGTTTCCTGCCCACATGGGACAGCCTTGCAAGCTTCCCATGGTGTATTCATATGCTAAATCCAGTAACAAGCTGGATCCCATTCCCCTGACCCTGAAAGAGCCTCCAGTGCTACATCATTGGGAGGGCTGAGTCGAGAGAGACTTCTAAGATTCTAGGGAAAGAACGAAAGGTTACTGAGCCCGCTCAAGAAATTGATGATTAACGGGATTTCGTGACCGTGATGTTTGATTATGATATTGAAGTAACATTTTCTTTTGATAACATTTATGACATTACTACCAATAAATATTTCAGTACATAAATCTTTTTCTGTTTTGATATGTCTTACATAACAATTTTTTAGAAGATATACCATTACCATCACCCCCCCCCAAGAAAAAAAAATGAAGAGAATACAAAAACTTTCTCAAAGAGAAATCGAGGAAAATTTTTGCTGGTAGACCTATTCTGAAAAGTGTTAAAAAATGTTCATGAAATTAATATAGATCAGTCCATCGGATCCATTAAAAATAAGGAAGAGGGCCAGAGAGAAAGTACAGGGGTAAAGCCCTTGCCTTGCCTTTACATGCAGAATACCGAAGTTTTAAGTAACTTTTCAAATTTTTTTTTTCAAACCTAGTTTGGATGCTGACTGCATGAAGGCTAATCATTTGAGACACAATAGTTGACATGGAACTTGATTCAGGTTTCAGAGAAGACAGGTAGGGCAAAAGGGAGTCCTACCTTCTTGTAGTATACAGTTTATTTACTTATACATTCTATATCTTCCTGAATTCTCCATTTTTTCAATTAAATATAAATGTAAATATATATATTTATGTAAATATAAATATATAAATATTAATGCATTTTTCCAGCAGAGTTATTTTCTCCATTTTAAGAGGACTTTTTCCTCTCTGTTTCCCTCTTCTTTTAGTATATTTAAAGTTTTCATAGTTCATAATGTCTAATTTCCTTTCTAGGTAAGTATCCATATAGCAGAATATACTTTTTTTTTTTTTTTGCAAGGCAATTGCCCTACCTGCTGTGCTATCGCCCCGGCCCCAGAATATACTATTTTAAAAAATGGCATCAACTACTTTCTAGCATATAATATCTTTTCATCAACAAAAGCATTATTTTCTAGATCATTTTTGATAATAGATGTTCTCTTACCCATGTTGTCACTGTATAACAAAGACTAGTCAAAGAGTGAAATGGCTATCTTTGTTAGTTGTATTAATAATTCAAGGGCATTTATTCATAGTACACTAAAATCTCTAAGTGCAGTTATGTTTCTGCATTTGGCAATATGTTGGATTAAGCTACTTTCTACTGGTGTGAAGGAATTGAGTATACAAAATAGTAGAATAATGAATAGTGTATCTATTATGTCTATAGAATACATTGATTATTAAATATAGAAATAAAAATATGACAACATAAATCATAACATATAAGATACTAAAATAAATTATCTGCTCATTGTTTGCAAGAACAAATAATTTAATTAGTGAGGCACGAAACATCTTTTTCTTCTAATAAAATATAACTTAAATACCAACAACTTGAACTGAATGTCAGTTACCAAATATCTGGATATGACAAGCTTCATGAACATATTACATCAAGAGTTGTTGCAAGTTATTAAGAGTATTATTGTCTCTTTAATTAGTATCTTCCTTCTTTATTTTGGACTTACAAACGTCCTAAAAAATCTGTCATTTGGGGATGTTTTTCAGTTGACTTGCTTTGTATCTTGACATATGGTTTTGAATTAACTCTTCCAAATTCCATACACTGTCATTAATAGATAACAGAATGGGTTTATATATTTGCTTTCTGGAGCAACACTTTCTTGTCACTTTTCTAGAGATCTGCTGTCCTAAATTCTAGATGACTTTTCCAGGTCCCTCAAATCTTTACATTTTTCCCATAAATTCCAGCTTTCTGCTGCCCTCTCCTGGCTTAGTATGTCATATAAACACTTAATCCTAGTTTTGAAAGTATTTTGAAACTCTTTTAGTTTAGAAGGAATTAAGCCATTGATTTTTTAAAAATCAATTTGTAACAAAAATCTCCTGTGGATTTGTGAATAAAATGTTATAAAAAATCTCTTACTCAGATATGATTCTGTTTAACTGTGGTCATCATGTTCATCATGAATCATCACTTAACAGACAGTATTAGACAGATCCATATGAGCTATAAAAACTTTAAGAAACCCTGAATTAGGCAAATATGACTGATTTTGGCTATAACCTTTTTGAGTAGAAAATGAGTTTTTACATTAAACTATTTAAAAAGTGATGCTCCTTTTTTTAAAAAAAAAAGTTTTCTTTAAATAACCAAGAAAAAGTATTATTTTTAAATTAGAGCCAAATTAAAAAATATATATATACACCTAGGTACAAAGTAGATAATGCAATGGCTTCTAACTTTCATATATTAGCTATCAACTTATTCTAAAAGTTATTTCATCTAATTCTGAATGAGTTTGAATTTCATATATTCTTATGACTATATAATATTCCACGGTGAATATATGCTAATTCTTTTTTCACCACTTATCTCTCATGGGGTACAGGAATTATGCCACATACTATAATCTAATTGACTTTGATAGTTGTGTGGGTTTCAGGATTTTTAAAAGCATCTTGTGTAAGTTTAATTTGTACTAAATCCTCTGTTTCACTTTAAATTCTGGTCAAAATACAGGTTACTATTCATCTGCTTTCAAGAGTCTTTGAAACTCTCAATACTTTGCTTCTATTTACTATCATAATTTCCTGAAACAATTGAAAAGAAATACATTACTCAGTATATAGTAAAACTAATTTGAAAATACTTATAATTTTTATACAGATGGTTGGCTATTAAAAGGAAAAGGTGACTAGTCTTTTATTCTTTTATCTTTGGTCATTAAAGCCTGGTGTTTTTTAAAAATCTACCAATGAATACTGAGTCATTGGCTTCTTTTCCTCAAAAATCAATCTATCAAGTTAAAATACAAAGGCACACTACAAATGTGTCATCCCATTGCTCATCTATTTGCTTGAGCGGGCACCAGTAACATTTCCATTGTGAAACTCGTTGTTGCTGTTTTTAGAATATCAAACATGCTCTCCAGGCTCTGCCACACAAGCGAGATACTCTCGGTAGCTTGCCAGGTTCTTTAAGAGGGGCGTAGGAATCGAACCCGGGTTGGCCACGTGCAAGGCAAATGCCCTACCTCTGTGCTATCGCTCCAGCCCTATATAAAATAAGAAATTTTTAGTTTATTATAAAAATATTGGCCATGAACACATTATTATCCTCTTAAAGAAAATGCAATTCTAAAAATTATAATGCTGTTAAAATTTTCGATGATTTATCAATAGCATTTAAAATAACTTTAGATCATTTATGAAAAATTATGATTTCTGAATTTGAGTTTATCCATGTGAATTAATCTTAAATATATATTCACTGTCACTGTCATCCCGTTGTTCATCGATTTGTTCTAGCGGGCACAGTAATGGCTCTCAATGTGAGACTTATTGTTACTGTTTTGGCATATTCAATACACCACGGGTAGCTTGCCAGGCTCTGCCGTGCTGGCTAGATACTCTCGGTAGCTTGTCGGGCTCTCCAAGAGGGGCGGAGGAATCGAACACGGGTTGGCTGTGTGAAAGGCGTTCGCCCTACCGCTGTGCTATCGCTCCAGCCCAAATATATATTAAATAAATTAATATAAAATTGGCTTCAAATGTTTCCAGTCTTTGAAGTTTACAAACATAAAGCTATAAAAAAATTTATGTCAATAACTGTGTAGTTTGTGAACTAAATAACTGTGTACACGTAGGAGCTTCAGTTTAGTGGATAATTTAAAACCATGATGCAAGCAACAAGGGAGAAAATACTTATATTAAGTAAAATTCTGAAGCATTGCAGGAATGATAAAAGGTGTCAATAATTCAAATAGTTAAATCTCAAATAGCTTTAAATAATTTAGATAGATTATAAATGAGAAAAAAAATTCATGAGGGTTTGAAGCTTTGTACTTGCCTTTTTAATGCACACTAAAAATATTTAACTAAAAGTTGTATGTTTAAGTAGCATTTAGTCTTCCTATTAAATAAGAAAAAAAAGCTGTCTGTAACAAAGTCCCATATTCAATCCTTTCAGATAAAAGCATACAAAAATGTAGAGATGAAAGCACTGGACCCTAAGCAGTTAGTACAAGCTCTGGAGAAAAAGGGAAAAAAAAAAAAACACTTCTGTGGGGAAAGTTTCAACAAAAGTACTCTTGATACTGTTGGGGAAATGAGCTTGCTACTCACAGAGTCAGGGAGTCTATAATGAGAAAAGGGAAGTAGATTAAGACTGAATAAAGAGAGGTACTAGAAGGTCAGTTCCAAGAAACTATTGCAATCAAAAAATTCTTGGTGCAAGGAATCTTTTAGAGACCATGTTAGCAACTGCCTGTTTCCCTCAATCCAGCTGAGAACAAGATGGGGACTGAGGAGGATAACATGACATATTGATATAGGCAGCTTTTCAGAAGTGATAGAAAGACCTTAAGATTTTTGAAACAAACCAAGTTTAAGTAGATTTTTGAATTTAAAGGGGTTACCACTTACAATTGGATTATTCATGAGTTAACTTAAAACTTTAATTGATGGGGACTGATGAGATAGGATAGCAGGCAAGGCACTTAGATTTCTGTCATTTTGTATGGTCTCCCAATCCACTGCTGACTGATGCCAGAAGTGATTCTTCAATGCAGAGGCAGGAGGAAGCTCCAAGCTCTGCTGAGTGTAGCCAAAAAAACCCCAAACAAACAAAAATCAAATTTAGTAACATTAATGTGTTTTCTTATACAGTACATCACTGGTATAATATAGTCACTAAAAAACTGTTTCCCCACTCAGTACAAAAGAGATATATTTCTAAAAAAAGGCTTTCTTGATTAATTGAAAGGCTTGTGGAAGATTTGTTTAACTTTGTGTTTTATAGATATAATACCACCAATGTTCTAACTTAAACTATTGGAACAATACTAAGTAAGGAACTTGAAAGGGAGAGTAAAAGCATGTGACTAGACAAAATGCTGACATAAATGAACTGTCTGCTATTTTTTTTTAGAAAAAAGTGTTTTTTATAAAACCTAGCTTTTTTATAAAAATAGTTTTAATAGTTTTTTTTTGAAAAATAGTTTTTATCGTGTATACATTAATTTCAGAACAGAAGAAACAAAAAGCAATACACAGCATCCAAACCTGGCATTAAGTTTGGGAGAGGATGGCTAATCACATTACACTTATTTTCAGGAAACTTCTCCTTTCAAGCATACTCTGTCTTTGTCTTTGCCTTCATATCTAATACTACCATATTCATTTATCTATCATCACTCACCAGTTTTGCTCAATTGCAATGTAGTTGTTACTGAAACCATATATCCTGTAAGATCTAAACTATTTACAATGTGTGTTTTGTCAATGATATATGGTTTATTATAGGAAAAATAAATTGATTCCAGACCTGAGTATTGGATTAAGGTCATTTTCTTACAATTTTTCTAATTATTTTGATATTACATTGATTCCCCATTTCAAATTTATAACTATGAACGGGATGCTTTTCAAATTCATATTTCTAGTCTAGACAACACCTCATATCAATTATCTATATCTAGCTGTATGAGAAAACTATTAGAGTATAAATTCTTTATTTTCTTACTTTAAAAAAATTGGGGATATCATGGCTTACGGACCATGTTGGTAGTAGTATTTCATACATGTACTATTTTGTGGGGTGTCTTTTCATTCTAGTCATCATTTCCTTTGCAATACAGAATCTTCCTGTTTGTTATAATCCCATTTGTTTATTTTTGATTCAGTTTGCTTAGCTAATGATTTGGAACCATTGAAGATACCTCTGGCTTCAATGTCATGAAGTGTTTTTCCTATTTAGAAAATCCCAAAGACTCCAAAAAATAGCTGCTAGAAACAGTGTACCCAGTGTACCTGCACAGTAAAATGATAGGCTACCAAATCAATTCGCAGAAATTCATAACTTTCCTATATGAACCCAATGTAATATAAGAGAGAATTTTTTAAATTCAATGTCATTCATAATTGGTATTGAAAAATACCAAATAGAAAAAGGAATCAAGGAATCAGCTTAACAAGAGGTGAATGATCCATACAAAGAAAGCTGCAAAATGCTACTACAAAAAAAGTAAAAGAAAACAAGAAAATGATACATATCTCTTTTTATGGACTGGAGACATTAATATTACGAAAATGAAAATCTTGTCAAAAAAACTATACAGATTCATTCAGTCCCTATAAAAAGACCTATGACAGCTTTTAAAGACATAGATCAAATGCTGTTGAACTTTATATGGAATACTATAACATGAGAATAGCCAAAAGTATCCTAAGGAAAAGAGGGGAGGATTCTTCCAAATTTTAATTTGTACTATAAAGCTATAGCAATCTAAATAGTGGTACTACTAGTAAGATAGACTCTTGGACCAATGGAGTGATAGAGTTAGACCCTAAGGTACATGCGCAGTTACTCTTCAAAGAAAAAGTTTTAAAAAGGACTATACTTTCAGGGATAGTCCTGAATGTGTGTGTGTGTGTGTGTGTGTGTGTAGTTTGTTACTAAAGAAATTTCTTTGATTGCATAGAGCACTGGAAACCACCAGGATGAGCCAGCATCCTCCCGTGAGCATCCTTCCCTGAATGTGAAGCTGGTTCTAGGTGTTGCTTTTGTAACTGTCTTTTACCATTGAGGATTGTTCTTCTCTTTCTGTGGAAGAGTGAGGAGAGGATGCATTCTGAGTGGTTCCAGTAAAAAAATATACTGTTTTTTAAAAAAATGAGAAAAATATGAAGCAGAACAAGGAAAGCCTCTTAACAAATGGTGCTGGGAAAACTGGTCAGTCACATGTCAAAAACGGAACTCAGATCCCTTTGTAAATGCCTTGCACAAAAATCAACTGAAAATGAATGAGAGATCTCAATAACTCTTGTTGAAGAGATAATATAATGAGTAAAGCTCTTGTCCGGCATAGAACCAACTTGGTTTGACTGCCAGCACCTCATATGGTCTCCGAAGACCACCAAGAATGATTCCAAGCAAAGACAGGAGTAAGCCCTGAGCACAGCCCGGTGTGGTCCAAAATCCAATTAAACAAATGGAAGACCTCGATATCAGGCCTGAATTGAATAATTCTTCTTTTTTTTTTTTTTTTGCTGCTTGTTTTGAGAACATGCCCAGTGGTGATCAGGATTTACTCCTGCTTATAAATAATCAAGAATTCCCCCTTGTCAGTGCTCAGGGACAATGTTTAGTACCTAGAATTAGCAGCATACAGGTATGAGCTATAACCTCTGTACCACCTTCAGCTTCAGAACACCAATTCCACTGGAATATCTCAAGCTAAGATTAAACCGAATTTATAATCATACTTTTTCCACACACATATACCACACCTGCATAATGCTCTTATCAGTTCCTTATCTTGATGAAAGTAACTGTCTTTAATTTGTCTCAATTAGAGGCTCACATTCTTCCCTCCCTAAATGCCTATGATAACTAATGCAAGTTTTTATTAGCTCTACATTTTATTTCTAATGTAAATATATCCATGTAATTTTATGTAAAATAAATTTGTGTAAGTATTTTTTATTTCTTCTTGGACAATGGCTATAATATCTATATTGGTCTTATTCATCACTTTTACTTTAATTACTTTGTATCATTTTTATGGCAGTTTCATCCAGATGCTCTCGAATTTGAGGAGATTGTGGAGGAGAAAGGAGATCGTACTGGCTGATGTTGTATAGACAGTCATTTACAGCATTCATTATATAACTGGCAAATTGCTTTTTTTCTGTCCTTTTTTTCCACTCTGGAAAGATATAGAATTCAAATCTTTATGTTTATAGAATCATCAGTGTATCACTGTCATCCATCATCCTGTTGCTCATTGATTTGCTCTAGCAGGCACCAGTAATGTCTCCTTTGTGAGACTTGTTATTGTTTTTGGCACATTGAATACACCAGATAGCTTGCCAGGCTCTCCAAGAAGGACAGAGTAATTGAACCCCCTACCTGCTGTGCTACTGCTAAATGTAGAAACCTTTATTCCTAATTGAAAACACATTAGGGGACCCTTGCCGCCGCCACTTCCCGCGTCCCACCGCCCCGGCTTCCCGTCCGCCCAGCTCCCTCCAACCCGGCCTTTTCCCAGGTAATCAGGAGACTCCCAGCCACGGCTCCCGAGTGCGCCCCTGGTTCCCACGCGGCCGCCGGGACTTGGGACCCTTGCCGCCGCCACTTCCCGCGTCCCACCGCCCCGGCTTTCCTGGGACCATTGTCCCAGGAGCCCCTGCTAGGAAGAAACGGGGGCGTGGCCTGAAAGGGGCGTGGTCTAAAAAGGGGCGTGGCCTCCTGCCAGAGCGGCCGCCGCTAACGCGGCCGCAGATATTATTTCCTACCTTAGCACATTAGGTATGGTCTTCTTGCTTTGAAAATCGGTTTAACACATCTCATACACTTATGCGAACTAGCCTATTAGCTCTAAGTTTAGAAAAATTATCAGGAATAAGAGAAGCTTAGCAAAGCTTTTGTAAAGACAACTTAGCCTTAAGTCTTCATTAAAGCCCCAACATCAATCAGAAAGAAAAGGCTGAGTGTAAGGAAGACTTCTAGAATAGGAATAAAGCTGCCATCAGAAATAGCACAAACAGAGCCCCTCCTTCTCTCAGCAAGAGGTAGGAGGAATAAACACCTACAAAGTTCCAATCCTATACTTCCATAACAATATGAAGAAGCAGCGAAAATCCCTTCCAGGAAGAGAGGGAGAAGAAAAGATACTAGAAAACTCAAAAGAGGCTCCCAACATCTACGACCTCTCAGATAAACAATTCAGAGAGGAAATCTGGAGGAGAGTCGACCTACTCCAAGCAAATATGGAACACACATCCAATAAATTAAGGGAGGAGATGAATCAAGCGCTGGAACGGTCTACCTAAGAAAATACAGGAAGATATGAGAGCAGAAATGAGAGCAGAAATTTCAAACCTTCGAACGGAAGTCTCACAAATAAAGGAATCGGTAGATGAAATAAAAATCTCACTAGATGCCCTCAAGAGTAGAATGACTACAGCCGAAGACAGAATCAGTGATCTGGAAGATGAGCTGCAGAAAGCTTATAGACAACAACAAATCATGGCCAAAGACCTCAAAATGGCTATAGAGCGAATCAGAGCCCTGGGGGATGACTTCAAGAGGAACAACATAAGAATCATTGGAGTACCAGAACCGCAGGGAAGCAACCCCAATGAAAAAAACACAGTCAAAGATATCATTGCTAAGAAATTCCCAGAGCTGGACAAGGCAAGCATCCAGATACAAGGAGTCCGAAGAGTACCAGCAAAAAGAGACCCGAATAAAAAGACCCCAAGGCATATCATAGTCAGAATGACGGATACCATCGATAGAGACACAATTCTGCAAGCAGCAAGGTCAAGGAAGGAAATCACATACAAAGGAGCACCCCTCAGATTTACGGCCGATCTGTCAGAAGAAACCCTCCGAGCCCGAAGACAATGGTGGGACATAGTGAAAAAACTCAACGAAATGAATGCCTCACCAAGAATACTTTATCCGGCTAAACTCTCACTCAAACTCGAAGGAACCATACACTACTTCTCGGATAAACAACAGCTCAGGTCCTTCATAGACTCAAAACCAATCTTGAAAGAAGGTCTAAAGGGGCTACTGTAAGACAAGGAGGAGCCCCATAAGAACAACAAATCCCACAGAAAGATGACACAAAACCACATCACAATAATCTCTCTCAATGTCAATGGCCTAAATGCACCTATCAAGAGACACAGAGTGGCTAAATGGATCCGGAAATTAAACCCAACATTCTGTTGCCTGCAAGAAACACACCTGAACAAACAGAGTAAACATAGACTCAAAGTCAAAGGATGGAAAACAATCCTCCAAGCAAACAACCCCCTTAAAAAAGCTGGAGTGACCATCCTGGTATCCGACAACATAGATTTCAGGATGAAAAAGATCAAAAGGGACAGCGAAGGTCATTTTCTGTTTATCAAGGGATATGTACAACAGGAAGAAATCACACTCTTAAACGTATATGCTCCTAACGAACGACCGGCTAAATATTTAAAACAACTCCTAACAGACTTCAAAGAGGACATCACTAACAGCACAATTGTAGTCGGAGACTTCAATACGGCCTTATCGCCTCTAGATAGATCCACAAGAACAAAACTCAACAAGGAAACACTGACTCTGAAAGAAGAAATAGAAGAGAGAGGCCTAATAGACCTATACAGGGCCTTACACCCCAAAAAGAAAGAATACACATTCTTTTCCAGTGCACACGGAACATTTTCTAAAATAGACCATGTACTGGGCCCCAGAACATACCTCAATAGAATCGGAAAAATAGAAATTGTATCAACCATTTTTTCAGACCACGATGCGCTGAAAATAGAAGCTAACCACTCACAAACACGGAAAATCAAATCAAACACCTGGAAACTAAACAATTCAATGTTGAACAATGAGTGGGTCAGGAAGGAAATCAAGGAAGAAATCAAAAGATACTTAGAAACTAATGAGAATGAAGACACGAGCTACCAAAACCTATGGGACGCAGCTAAAGCCGTGTTAAGGGGAAAATTTATAGCTCTCCAAGCATTCCTCAGGAAAGAAGAAAGGACCCACATAGATAGCTTGACTTCACGACTCAAGACCTTAGAAAAGGACCAGAAAAAGGACTCCAAACCAGACCGAAGGAAAGAAATAATAAAAATTAGAGCAGAAATTAATGACATCGAAACCAAAAAAACAATCCGAAAGATCAATGAAACAAAGAGTTGGTTCTTTGAGAAAATAAATAAGATTGATAAACCGCTAGCAAGACTCACAAAGAAAGAAAGAGAGAAAACTCTAATAAATCGAATCAGAAATGAAAAGGGGGACATCATAACAGAAACCAGTGAGATTCAAAAGATCATTAGAGACTACTTTGAAGGTCTTTACGCCACAAAAAAGGAGAACCTAAAAGAAATGGATAGATTCCTTGATTCCTACAATCTCCCAACACTGAAGAAAGAAGACCTGAAATACCTGAATAGACCCATCAATGTTAAGGAAATTGAAACGGTAATCAAAAACCTCCCCAAAAACAAAAGCCCAGGCCCAGATGGTTTCACTGGCGAATTCTTCCAAACATTTAAAGAAGACCTATTGCCTGTTTTCCTCAAACTCTTCCAGGAAATTGAAAAAACAGGAACTCTCCCAAACAGTTTCTATGAAGCACATATCTCCCTAATAGCAAAAGCAAACAAAGACACCACTAAGAAAGAAAATTACAGACCAATTTCCCTGATGAACACCGATGCGAAGATCCTCAACAAAATACTAGCAAATAGGATCCAACAACTCATCAAAAAGATCATACATCACGACCAAGTGGGATTCATCCCAGGGATGCAAGGATGGTTTAACATTCGGAAATCAATCAACATAATCCAGCATATCAACAAAAATAAAGACAAAAACCATATGATCATATCAATAGATTCAGAGAAAGCATTTGACAAGATCCAACATCCTTTCATGATGAAAACCCTCGCCAAAATGGGGTTTGGAGGAACTTTCCTCAAGATAGTCGAAGCCATCTATCACAAGCCTACGGCAAGCATTATGCTCAACGGGGAAAAACTAAGGGCCTTTCCTCTAAGATCGGGCACAAGACAAGGATGCCCACTCTCACCACTCCTCTTCAATATAGTACTGGAAGTACTTGCGATAGCTATTAGACAAGAAAAAGAGATTAAGGGCATCCAGATAGGAAAGGAAGAAATCAAACTCTCACTATTTGCAGACGACATGATACTATATCTAGAGAAGCCTAAAACCTCTACTAAGAAACTCTTAGAAACAATAGACATACAGTAAAGTTGCAGGCTACAAAATCAATACCCAAAAATCCATGGCCTTCATATATGCAAACAATGAGGCAGAGGAAAGGGACATGAAAAAAGCAATCCCATTCACAATCGTGCCCCAGAAAATCAAGTACCTCGGAATCAGCTTAACCAAGGAAGTAAAAGACCTTTACAAAGAAAACTACAAAACGCTACTCCATGAAATCAAAGAGGACATGAGGAAATGGAAACATATACCCTGCTCGTGGATAGGGAGAATCAATGTTGTCAAAATGGCAATACTCCCTAAAGCATTATACAGATTCAATGCGATCCCTATAAGTATACCCATGACATTCTTCAAAGAAATGGATCAAGCAATCCTAAAATTCATATGGAATAACAAACGTCCAAGGATAGCTAAAACAATTCTTGGGAAAAAGATGATGGGAGGCATCACCCTCCCCAACCTCAATCTTTATTACAAAGCAGTAACAATTAAAACAGCATGGTACTGGAACAAAGGCAGAGTCGTAGACCAATGGAACAGGGTGGAATATCCCTACACACAACCCCAAATGTATGATCATCTAATCTTTGATAAGGGAGCAAGAGATGTGAAGTGGAGCAAGGAAAGCCTCTTTAACAAATGGTGCTGGCACAACTGGACAACCACATGCAAAAAAATGGGTTTAGACCTTGACCTGACACCATGCACAAAAGTCAGATCAAAATGGATTAAAGACCTCAACATTAGACCACAAACCATAAGGTACATTGAAGACAAGGTCGGCAAAACCCTCCACGATATTGAAGATAAAGGTATCTTCAAAGGTGACACGGAACTAAGCAATCTAGTAAAAACAGAGATCAACAAATGGGACTACATTAAACTAAAAAGCTTCTGCACCGCAAGATATACAGTGACCAGAATACAAAGACTATCCACAGAATGGGAAAGGATATTTACACAATACCCATCAGATAAGGGGTTGATATCAATGGTATATAAAGCACTGGTTGAACTATACAAAAAGAAAACATCCAACCCCATCAAAAAATGGGGCGAAGAACTGAACAGAAACTTTACCAAGGAAGAAATACGAATGGCCAAAAGGCACATGAAAAAGTGCTCTGCATCACTAATCATCAGAGAGATGCAGATCAAAACAACCACGAGATACCACCTCACACCACAGAGACTGGCACACATCCAAAAGAACAAAAGCAACCGCTGTTGGAGAGGATGTGGGGAGAAAGGGACCCTTCTACACACCTGGTGGGAATGCCGGCTAGTTCAGCCCTTTTGGAAAACAGTATGGACGATTCTCAGAAAACTAGAGGTTGAGCTCCCATTTGACCCAGCAATACCACTGCTGGGAATATATCCCAGAGAGGCAAAAAAGTACAATCGAAACAACATCTGCACATGTATGTTCATCGCAGCACTGTTTACAATAGCCAGAATCTGGAAAAAACCCGAATGCCCCAAAACGGATGACTGGTTGAGGAAACTTTGGTACATCTATACAATGGAATACTATGCAGCTGTTAGAAAAAAGGAAGTCAAGAATTTTGTAGTTAAGTGGATGGGCATGAAAAGTTTCATGCTGAGTGAAATGAGTCAGAAAGAGAGAGACAGACATAGAAAGACTGCACTCATCTATGGCATATAGAATATCAGAGTGGGAGACTAATACCCAAGAACTGTAGAAATAAGTACCAGGAGGTTGACCCCATGGCTTCGCGGCTGGCCTCATGTTCCGGGGAAAGGGCAACTCAGAGAAGCGATCACCAACTACATTGTAGTCGAAGGCCATGTGGGGGAAGGGAGTTGCGGGCTGAATGAGGGCTAGAGACTGAGCACAGAGGCCACTCAACACCTTTATTGCAAACCACAACAGCTAATTAGAGAGAGAGAACAGAAGGGAATGCCCTGCCACGGTGGCAGTGTGGGGTGGGGGGGAGATGGGATTGGGGAGGGTGGGAGGTACGCCGGGTTTACGGGTGGTGGAGAATGGGCACTGGTGAAGGGATGGGTTCCCGAACTTTGTATGAGGGAAGTATAAGCACAAAAGTGTATAAATCTGTAGCTGTACCCTCACGGTGATTCTCTAATTAAAAATAAATAAATTATAAAAAAAAAAACACATTAAACCAATAGGAAAGGGGATTATCCACAAGCCATATCCCCTTCCTGTGCCCTGTCCCAGGGCTATATGGTTGGGGACCCCGTGGCAGTAGAGTTTGCCACCCCCTATTTCTCAAAATAATAAGAAGCCCTGGGTTCTGACCCTCTATAATTGGATTTTATTCTGGTTTCTCTCACATGAAGTGTTGTCCTACGTAACCTGTGTCCCAGCACTGAATCACACAGTTCGTCCCCCACAAGACAGGGCAGCTTCCGGGAAACCATTGGGTTCCGATGGGAGTATGGTTGCAAAGCTGAAACTTAAAGGAATTGATGGAAGAGCACCACCAGGAGTGGAGCCTGCAGATAATAGAATAATATCTTTAGAAAATCTCTAAAATAATTATATGCTGATAATAATTTTGTTAGCTACTATACAAATAGCCTTGTGTTACAACGCTATATACTATACATTGATTACACAGTAGAATTGTTATTTATAAAGCCAAAATACTGATAAAATTATTCTGAAGGTCATTATAAATCCCCCATATTAACACATTCTGAAGTGACCTTAGAAACTACCCTTTTAGACCTGTATTTTATAACAAACCATTACATATAAAATGTCAATGTAAAGAAGTTAAGGACACCAACACTACACCTACCACCATCCCTGCCAACCATTTTATTCTCAGTAACAAAACAAAATCTGGTGCTTATTAAGCCAGCCACCCCCATATTCTGACTTGATCCTGGCAAGTAATTCTATGTGTTAGCCTATTCTTGAATTTTCACATTATTTTTAGAAAATGACAGTTTCTAAATCATACACTGTGACCAATAATACTGTAAAATTGCTTTTCATTTCATGGATACAAAGTAAAATAAGCAACTTGTCAATTATACAATGAATTTAAACATTTAACCCTTGTAATAATTATGGAACATCACCCAGCACAATCTCCTTTCTTCTCCACACTTATTGTCACTCTGACCAATCACCTACTCTCCAAATGCTACAATATTCAAATGACAGAGGCCCACTCATATATCTTCAGCAGTCAAATATACTGCTCTCCAACTTCATGAATTAAAACACATGACTTATCTTTTGTAAATACTATTTAGCTGGAACCAACTAATATCTATTTTTTTTTTTGCTTTACAGAAAAACTTTTCTCAGTGTAAGGTACAGTGATATATCACGTGTATCACTTGTTTTCCTGTTGATCTTCGATTTGCTCAAGTGGGCGCCAGTAACTGTGCATGCTAATGTATCCCAGTGGCATCTGCTCGCTCCAAGAACACGAAGAGCCTCAAACCGTTCATTCAGGATTTTGACGAAGAAGTCTGACCATATCTTAGATGGGCAGCCACACGACCTTTTGAGGTCCTGTCGAATCCAATCGGTAACAGCTGGTGTCTAGTGGTCATCTCTAAATCGCATCACGTGTCAGGCCCATCTGAGTTTTGATGCCTTGGCAAATGAGACAGCGTCCCTGATTCTCAATCATTGACAGAGGTCAACACTCCAGATTCCTTCTCTCACTTGAGTGAAATGTTATATCCCAAGCATAGCTCTTTCAATTCCTCTTTGGGATACTCAAATAGCATTCTCATCCTGTTTGAATAGGGTCCAGATCTCTGAGGTGTATGTTAGTGCAGGAAGAACAGTGGAGTCGAAAAGATGTGCCCAGAGCTGGAGTTTCTTCATCCTTTTAACAACTTCTTCGATGCTCTTAAAGGCATTGCACACTGTTCTCTTCCTCCTGTGCAGTTCTGCGCATCCTGCATTCCTCATGTTCAGTTCTCGACCCAGGTACACAAAGCTGCTGAATTTCTCTCATTCCACTGAGAGAAAATGGAACGTCAGGGACTAGTTTGCCAGTACTCTTCAATATACTGGCTTTGCGCTTCACATGCTTCCTGTCTGAATGCAAGGTTCCATCCCAGTGGAAAACCAGCAGGACTGTTCTGTTGTACAAGAAGGGAGACATCCACGACATTGGCAGCTATCACCTGATCTGCCTGTTGTCCAATGTCTACAAGTTGTTCACTCAAGTCATCCTGAATAGAATGATGACTGGTAGAGCACTAGATGAAGGACAACCATGCGAGCAAGCCAGATTCCAAAGAGGATTCAGCACGATTGACCATATCCACACAGTCACCAAGCTCATTGAAGTTTCATGAGAGTTCAAGATGCCGTCTAACATTCATTGATAGAGGGCAAAATACCTAATTTCAATTCAATACCTGATGCATGTTATATGCTACAGCTTATATATGTATGCTCAAATTATACATATGCATATATAGCATAAATGATTTGGATAAAACATATAAGAAAGTTTTTGAGTGATATCTTAAATGGTAGATGGATAATTAAATTAATATTTGAGTAAATATATAAAGAATAAAGGAGAAAAGTCATGTTATTAAATATTCTAAGGAAAATCCTAGTCAGTAAGACACAGATTATGAACATTTTTTAAATTTAAATTTTTTAAAAAAATTAGATTTGGGGGACACACTCATTGGTGCTCAAGACTTATGCCTGGCTCTGAGCTCAGCGATCACCCCTAGACCTTTTCAAGGAACCATATATGGTGCTGATAATTAAACCAGCTAGTGCCACAGGCAAGACAACCATTCTATTAGCTGTAGCTGGGCTGGAGCAATAGCACAGAAGGTAGGGCATTTGCCTTGCATGCAGCTGACCTGGGTTCGATTCCTCTGTCCCTCTTGGAGAGCCCAGCAAGCTACCGAGAGTATCCCGACCCCAAGACAGAGCCTGGCAAGCTCCCTGTGGTGTATTCAATATGCCCAAAACAGTAACAACAAGTCTCACAATGGAGACGTTACTGGTTCCCGACCAAGTAAATCAATGACAGTGGTTCAGTGATCTCTCTGGCCAAGGTTATAAACATTTTAACATGTTCAGGAATATTGCAGAGAGGAATGATTCTGTAACATCCTAGGCAATGGGGAGAGTTATAAAGATGTCATCAGAAACAAAACCAGGAGGACAGCTCATGTTGAAATTTGTGGCATTGCAACAATGTTGACATTTGTTTTGTAATAAAAAGTATTTTAGCTCTCCGCAGCTGCACAAGCGTGAATCCAGACCCAGCAAAACCTCTTTCGGCGTGGGCAACTCCTCGCAGAATGTCTCCAGCCTGAGAACTAAGCCTCGGCCCCGTGCCCGCCCAGGAGGGGAAAGGTATTTCTCTCTCTCGCCTCTTACTCTCCGGGGATGAAGGGCGCGGTGGCCGCCATATTAAGACGACCACAGATTGGGTTTTCAAGCCTGCAATTATCTAATATCTGGAAGAAATCTCCCTGGACTTCTTGTTAAAGTACAGAAATTCAAAACCGACCTTATTTGTCTTCACAGTAGGTCTGAGTCTAGTGGGGTACTCCTAACAACAATAGTGAGGTTTGTGTTGAAATATTGAATGTAACCAAAGTAAACAGAATGTAAAATGAAACTTATCAGCTACAAGGTAGGGGGTGGGGGGGCGGGATGGGAGGTGTACTGTGTGGGTTTTTTTTTTTTTGGTGGTGGTATATGGGCACTGGTGAAGGGATGGTTGTTTCAGCATTGTATAACTGAGACCTAAGCCCGAAAGCATTGTAATCTTCCACACGGTGATTTAATAAAATAAAATTAAATTAAATTAAAAAAAGGATTTTAAATATTATTTTTTATTTTAACTTATTTATTCATTTTTGTTTTGGGAAGATATGTCCAGTGGTATTCCAGGCACTCCTGGATATATGTTTTGGGATCAATCCTGGTAGACTCAGGGGAATATGTGGGATCCTGGAGATCAAACCTAAGTCGACTGGGTGCAATGCAAATTTCCTACAAGCTGTATTAACACTCCAGCATTTAAATAGTAGTTTAGTATGATATGTTCTATTATTTTTATTTTGTTTTGATTTGGGGATATGAGAAGTGTTTATTGAACATTAGGAGTAGAACCAACAAAATCAGTTATAAAGCTAGTGTAAAATTTTTGTTAAGAAATGACAGGCTTATGTGATATATTAAGATATATATTAAGATAATAAGGTGATATATTAAGATTATGAATAAAATTTCAAACTTGAACTAATAGTACTAGTAGTTAGAATAACTGCTGGGAATGAACTAAGAGGAATCAAAGATGTTATTGGCTTGAGAAAATGGAAATTATGAATTAGACAAATGAGGAAAAAATGATTGTGGGTAAAACCAGTTGGAGAAACATAAAGAGCTTTATTTTGGACTTTATTAAGTTTTTAGACAAATGTCATTATGTTGGCCTTATTATGTTTGATTTGAGAACTATTAAATCTCCAAGAGAGATGTAGCATGTGTTTTGAAATACATGACTTTAAAGTTCAAGTAAAAATGTCTGTGCAAAGAAGGTTAAGAGTCATTAAAGATCAGATAGTTTGAGACCATGCAGTCAATGAAAATTACTCAAATAATTAGCCTAAATGGGGATGATAAAAGATCAGAGGACTGAACTCTGAGTTACTAAAATATTAAGAGGTTGAAGAAAAAACAGGAATCAACAAAGGAGGCTTATAAGGATGACGAGTGGGTTAAAAGGTCTGACTTAAATAGTCTGTGAGAAAATACAGGCAACAATTTAGAGGAGTTTTTGCTATTAAGTGGTAGATTTAATGAGTCAATAGCTGAATGAAATGTTGGGTTTTAAGAGAGATATTTTTCCTAAAAATCATGACCATATTTAAATGTTAACAAGAATGCTTTTTTGAATGAGCCCAGACCGATAGCACAGTGAGTAGGGCACTTGCCTTGCACACTGCTGACATGGGTTGGATCCCCAGCTCTTTATATGGTCCCTTGAGCACTGTCAGGAGTGACCCTTTGAGTGCAGCAACAAGAGTTTGCTCTGAGCACCTCCAGATGTGGGTCCCAAACCAAAATTATAATATTTTTATGGAAAAGGAAGATTGATGATGTAGAGAGAAGTTAGAGAGAATTGCCAAAAGAGGTGAAAGATGATAAGGACTAGTGAAATAGAATTATTGTCAGTAGATTTAAAACGTAGAAATACCCATGCAAATAGATTAAAAGACAGAATATGTAAAAATAGATACTTCTGTGTTACTATATTGGGAAAGCTCTGCTATCTCTCTTTTTAGTGAAACATGAAGAAAAATATGAGGATAACAATGAGGGAGGATGTGTTAAAGATTTGATGAGAGGATATGATATAAAATAATTTTCCAAACTGATTAGGAAACAAAGTAGCAATATTACCTAGCAACTCTAAAAATCCACTGTTAATTAGTATTTGGTTTTCTCTAAGGTGAGATTGTGCTACATCAATACAAAACAGAAAGAAAAAGGCAAGGAATTTCAATTATTGTACAAGACGTGATAATACTGATGAATCATAGAACATGAGTTGTGCATGATAATAAAGACAATTCTACATTTTTGCCCAGCTTGGACACCAAAGGTTAAGCTTAAGAAATTTTATTTATTTAGGCATTGCTTAAATATCAGTAATTTTCTCCTAGAAGAATCAGATACAAATAAAATTATCAAACAAAAAATGTGAAATCACTATGATGGTAAGAACTATAAAATAAGCATGTCTGAAAGCCACTCAGGGTTTTCTCTTTGAGCCTGTGTTCTCCCTTGGACACATATCTCACTAGCTTGTCTCTACATTTCTTTGCTTGCTTATTTCTACTTATTTCCACTCTGGAAAGCCTGTGTTCTCTCTTGAACATATATGTCCCATCTTTCTCCCCCCTCATATCATTCAAAGCAAGTTTTGTCCAATAATAATTGCCTTGCTTGAGTTGAAATAAAATAAAGAAGCAAGTTCCTATTAACTCATATAATTCAAGATTTGAACAGTTTGGAAAATCAGGGGAGTCTTAATTTAGAAATTTTGAAATTGAGTTGTGATCTGAAGTGAAAATTAAGAAAAAAAAGTGTGTGTGTGAGTATGTATGTATTTGTGGAGAGTGTTGTATGTATCAAGGAATAAAATCTTAGCTGGGATCATTGGAATAAGAAGGAACAAATTTCAGGATGAAGGTAGGTGTCATAAAGATAATAGAGTCTTATATTTAGTACAAGCATATATTTTATAGTCCAAATTATATAACCCTTTCAGCAAGAGGGATTTGTACTTACAATTATGCTATTAGGATAAAACATATATAAACTGGCATTGCATTGGGAACTCTAGTATGCATAATAATATTACAGCATGAGTAGAACTAATAACTTTATACTTAAAGGGACATGATTGAACATTATTATACAGGAAGTGAGATCAACATATTGAATCTGACAAAGATTACTTTGGCCTAGTGTGGAGCTTAGATGAATTAACTTCAGATGGATTCTTTTAAATTTATCTTAAAGAGATGGAGGCACATGACTCAAGTGTTAGAACACATGCTTTGCATGCATGGGACCCTGCGTTGGATCCCCAACATTTCATGAATCCTAAACACTGGCAGATATGCCCCTGATGTGCTTCCCTTCCACACACACACACACACACACACATACACACACACACACACACACACACAAATGATTGCGCAAGCACCACCTGGTAACAATGAAGCTAAAACTTTACTTTAAAAACATCCAATGGACCAGAGTGACAGTACAGCATGTGGGATGTTTGCCCTATACACAGCTGATCTGGGTTCAATCTCCAGCACTCTATATAATCCCTTTAGCCTGCTAGGAGTGATGTCAGAGTACAGAATCAGGAGTAAGTCCTTGGCATGGCTGGTGTGCCCCCAAGCAAAGCAAAACAAAACAAAAATATATCCCTGAAATAATAGAGAAATCTTGAAAGAAATGGAGTGAAAGGATGAAAATACATAGGCAAACTTGACCAAACTTTGCAAATGAGCATAACTGAAAATTGCTAACACAGACAAGAATGTAGCATGAGTCACTGAGTGAGATGTGAAAATAAAAAATAAAAAATGCTAGAAAATAATAAAATTTAGACATCATGAGGGAAATTCTTAAAATGTTGAGTCTGAGGTATTTTTGAGATATGTAGAAATAAATATCTAACAGATTTTGATATTTGTGTGTAGCAAATAAACAGTATTTTAAGCTTTATTAGTTTTATCTTTCTGTGTAAAACTAACTTCTAATTCTAGAGAAAAAGGATTTCCAGGATATTGCAAAATTGAATGTCTACCATTCCTGTCATTTCTCAGTATGATAAATTATCACTTTAGTATAGTCATGTGGCATTTATTATACTTAAGTTTTCATAACAAAATAATTTGTTTAAACCTGAATTTTTTATTTTATTCTGCAATTTTTATGTTTGTCTGATACAGCAGTTTCTTTGTAATATATGAATACAGAAGTAGATGACAATATTAATGGAAACTTGTATATATATATAATTCTGATTGTTGTTTATTGCTGGTGGGAATTATGTTCATTTGTATGAATCTAAATGCATTATATTTTTAAATTTAAAATTATATTGCCCATGCACTCTGAGAAAACTATCATAAGTGATAATATAATATGCAGATTAATCATATTTTAGACTTATTTTCAAACTCATGAAATAAAACAAATATTTAGATTTTTCTTATAATCCATGCCTAACACATTTTAAAAGACACATTAAAGGACTGTCAAATACATATAGGAAATATCACCTTTATTTTTTTCAGCTGATAATGATTAATGTATGTATTGATTTATTTGTATTAAAAAATATGTGCAACAAGAAAAATCCTGTGTTTTTATACTTTGTCAAAGCTTTTCAGAAGAGTAAATCCGATTTAAGTTCTGCTTAAATATTTAGAATTTTTACTTGTCACCCAGGACTGGTGGATTCCCAAGGGATTCTGCAGACATTCTAAGACAATGACAATAATAATGTGCTTCTAAGTGGTCAGAAAACATTCTTTGGTGCAAATAAAAGATTAAAAGGTTAATAAACACAACATTTTTAAAAGGTTATAAAAATAGTAATAAAAATAAATTTACATTCAAGCATATAAAATGCATTTGTTGCTTCTATTCTTTTTAAACACTATTTGAACATTTGAAAAAAGTCACTCAAAAATGAAGATACTCTAAAATTTCAAGTGTTTTTGATAAATATTGTATAATTTAATTTTCTTTAGGTTTTGTTTTTTGGCTCAGACCTAGATAGAAGAGCCCAGGGGCCATTCCTGCCTCTGTACTCATGAGTGATTTCCTGAGGGATCATAAATGACACTGAGGATTTGAATCAGGGTCAGCCACATTGGAATCAAGTGCCTTAACTCCAATACTGTAGATGTCTCCATAAATATTGTTTATAAATAGTAACATTCTTCATTTATCTGAACACTATGAAAATTTGTTAAACACACTGTCTTCTGTTGTTCATGGATTTGCTTGAATGGGCACCAATAAAGTCTCTTTTGTGAGACTTGTTATTACTGATTTTGGCATATCAAATACATGAGGAATAGATTGTCAGGTTCCGCCGTGCGGGTGAGATACTCTCAGTAGCTTGCCGGGCTCTCCAAAAGGAGTGGAGGAATTGAACCGAGGTTGGCTGTGTGCAAGGCAAATGCCCTACCCACTGTGCTATCACTCTGCTCCTGTTAAACACAGCCCATGTTAATTCTAACATGCACTGGTATTGTAATATTTCAAAAGTTGAATATATTTTCAGTGATTTTAAGATTTTTCTCTCAGAAGAAATATGACTTAATTTAGTTTTATCATAAAATTGATTTTATGATAAAATTTTATGGCTGTCATCACTGGGGCACCTCAGAGGGGGTGGGTTGAGTTTCCCTCCCCGCCCTGAGCAGAGCTCCGGCAGCTGAAGACCTCCAGAACCCAGCCACAACCATGCTCAACATATGTTCAGATGAGCCTCACACATGAAGGAACTGGCAGAGAAACCAAGGTGTGCAGGACCTGGGGCTGAGATCTCCAAGCATGCTCAGATCGGGACTGGGCCTTTTCCGCCCAGCTCCTCCATTTTCCAGTAGCTGGGTGGTCACACCCAGAAACTGCCACCAGTGCCTTGTAATTTCATCAATGGCCAATATCCAGAGACTATAAAACCAAGTTCTCGGAAGAGAGCGATGCAAAGTCACGTGCCCCTGAGCCTGGCTGTCTTCACCAGGACCCCTTGGAGGGGGTGGGTTGAGTTGACATCTTATAGCCTCGTTCTCCCTCTTGGAGAACCTGGCAAGCTACCAAGAGATTTTCTGCCCACACAGGAGAACCTGGCAAGCTCTCCATGGCATATTCATATGCCAAATACAGTAACAATGATGGGTCTCGTTCTCCTGACCCTGAAAGAGCCTCTAATGCAGCAAGAGAGTCTGCTAAAATCTCAGGGCTAGGACGAATGGAAACGTAACTGAGCCCACTGGAGCAAATCAAGGATCAACGGGAGAATAGTGATAGTGATATAATGAACTTGGCTTACATATTTAGGGCCATGGTATTATTTTATATTATTGTTTGAATATACTCAGTTGACTACTTTTGCTTACTAATTACCATGGACCACAATTAATACTGCAATATATTTCCAATTTAAATCATTATCTAGAAATTTTTGCAGTTTCTCTCCAGAAAAATTTAGATGAATCAAGCCAATTTATATCAGTTGTTTTCATATAACTAGGGTCTATCTTATTTTTTGTTTTGTTTTGTTTTGTTTTTTGTCATATCCATGGATGCTCAGGTGTCACTTCTGACTCTGTATTCAGGTATTAATTACTCCTGGTGGCCTTGGGAATGGCCAGGGATCAAACCCAGTCAGCTGTATGCAGGGCAAAACTTCTCTACCCAGGCTCCTAAAGATTAAAGTTTTTAAATGTGTTCTAGCCCTATTATTTATCTAAAAGGCAGTGCAAAGTATAATGATCACTTTAAATGAACCAGTTAGGAAAACAACAGAGCTAACTTCAAATGATCTGACGTAAAATGTGTCAAAAGGAATCTGCCTGCCCTCCAATGTTTTTAAATGGCAATTAGATTGGGAAGCAAGTTAAATGACGCGTCAAATACAAAGTATGAGACCTCGTATTAGAGACATAATAGTAAACTATGGCTTCAACTAAATCATGTATGAAAAGAAACTGGCATTATGCTACCTGTATCTTCTGTCCTGAGAAAGCAATGTTTTGACGATGTTTGAAATACTTCATGCATCATATATCTGAGATAAATAAACATTGTTAGAAACAATCTATTTTCCTCAGACTGTGGGATTTAGTTAATAATCTAAGTTAATAATAGTAAGTTTAATAATAATGTGCTTATTAATGTTAATTATTATTTCACTGTATCACTGTCATCACTGTCATCCCATTGCTCATCGATTTGCTTGAGCAGGCACCAGTAACATCTCTCTCCATTGTGAGACTTGTTGTTACTGTTTGCCATATCAAATATGCCACTTGTAGCTTGCCGGGCTCTTTGAGAGGGACGGAGGAATCGAACCTGGGCCGGCTGCGTGCAAGGCAAACACCCTACCCACTGTGCTATCACTCCAGTTAATTATAATAAGTTAGGTCTTAATGCTTTTCTTACAAGATTATTTCTAAATAAAAATTAAAACCTCAAACTTCAAACTGAATTAATGAAAAGTCATATTTACCTGGTAAATTAAACTGTACTTTAGATCATACTTTTCAGTTTCCAAATCATTTCACAATTTTGCTTTCTTAACAGTCTTTAATTCTTTGATGCTTCAAAAAGTGCTTAGCCCTTATGTCCATAAGAGCAATGTAATTTTAGGGCAAAAATCAAAACTGGTTATTTCTTCTATTTTCTCTTTGTTTTGAACATTCACCTATTCAATATCCCAATGAATGCATTTAAGCAGATATGCACATTCTGATTGTTCTTCTCTATTATCTTCATTTTCACAAATGTTCTGGCAATGTTGCTATTCATTAGGAGCTCATCAAATTATAAATGCATTTAGCAAATGGCAATTGACAAATGACTGAGTTGTAATTGTGCTTGTGTTCTAAAAGACATTATTTAATTAAAATTATGTTGGGAGAGAAAATCCTAAGAATATGGCCACCAAATTGACCTGTAAATTTGATCCTGATGAAATTGAATATCCCTCATACATCCTCATACATCCTCCCTAGAAATGTATATTAAGTGTCTTTTATTCTCAGAGTAACCAGAAACTTACAACCACTAGGTAAAGTCTGTTCCAAAGAGTTCCTGCTTCTGCATACAACTTAAAATTGTGTAATATGTTGCATAGGCCATCTCAGTTACAGTCATGTTTGATTGCAGATAAATACTCTATAGAACCTTGAGATTTTCAGGGAAATAAATAATTTGGTGATCCGACCTGAGTTTGAATCCTAGCAGAGGACATGAGTAGAGCCGCATCTCCAGTTCTAAGCATTGAACCATTCTATACATTTGACCATGTGTAAGTATATGAAAATGAACTTGACCCCAAAATACTGCTTGGGGGGGCTCTGTTCAAACTCCTCTGAGATTTATGGCATGGGAAAGTGGAAAACTTCTGCCCAAGATATCCAGACAACATCTTCCTGTAGAGGTTCCTTAATTATTTAAAAGTACCATCACCGACTCTGCAATAGCTTGCCTCTTTCTTGCTTCTCTTCAGGTATTCTGTGCGTGGGATACATTGGGTTTCAGATTACAAAGAGGTTATGCCCAAGAGGTTATTTTGCTACCGAAGAATACCATGTCTATTGGATATCTTGGTATTGATATTCACATAAAAGTGTGAATGGGATCTTGCTGCACTCAGCAGTGAAGAAACCCAACAGGCACCACAACAATGAAGAATTCTCCAGCCCCCATACCAAGGCGATACCTCTGGAACACCCCAGATGAAGCAGGTGCAGTCTCCCCACCTTCTCCAGATGGAATCCCGGCGACCATGAGCTTCTACATGCATGGCTCCAGTACGTGGCTATCAGAACTATTCCTCCAAAGCACATGGCCGCTTAGCAGCTGCACGACCTTTCCTGATATGCAAAGTGAGAAATGGAAAATGAATGATCTAGTGTCTGCCCCTGCCCAAAACTAGAGAGTGAGCGGTGGCATGCGGGGCCTCAGGGGATTGAGGGTGGAACCGGCCCCTCTCTCCATCGATGAGGCCCATAGTTGCTGCCTACTTGGCACCTGAACGGCCATGATCCCAGAGGCACACAGACCAATCTTGGAAACCAGAGGCTTTTGTCAGAAATGCATCTGAACTGAGCATTAAGCCACGGTGCCGTGCCCCACCCCAGGTGGGAAAAGGTCTTTATCTCTTCCACCTTTCTCCCCTGCGGCGCAGTGGCCGCCACCTTTTCGGAGATTATTGAACAGCCAGGTATGAAACTGCACTGATGTGACATGCAGATCCTCACGGGATGGGGGTGGAATCGGCCTCTCTTCCTGCTCTGATGAGGCCCCGAGTTGCCACCTACAAATGGCTCTTGGCTCCTGAATGACCATGATCCGAGAGGCACACAAACCAATCTTAGAGCCCAGCGGCTTTTGGCAGACTTCCCTCCGGACTTATTACTAAAATATCAGAAACCCAAAATGCTCTTCATATCAGCAATAAAAAACAAATTATCTAATGATATGCAGTTTGTGTTTCCTCAAAATTGCTGCATCTCAAACTTATCAACAAAGAACAAAACTTTCTTAATTATTAATAAGAATAAGAATCTACACAGGAAAGAGTCACTTGTCCATATAATGTAATATCCCTGCAGTTGAACCTTAGAGCCTCCTGGATCTTCTTTTCTTTCTCCCTTTGCTCAAACCCCTTAAATAATCCTTGGAAATAGTCTATTTCCACTTGCCAATTGAGTTCTTTTGGAGATAAGAACTATCCTTGTATTTGTGTCTCTTCCTCAACTGTTCAACTCCATTAAGTAAATCTCAAAAGTAAAATTCAACAACAAAATCACCTATGTATAAAAGTAAACAGAAAAAACACCATGGTCTCCAATATCTAAATTAACTTTTCAATAAATACTGATAAAAATGTATCTTCATCTTCATTTCAGCAGACACACAAACACACAAAGTAAACTTCCTCAAACATATAATTTAGCTCATCTAGACATATAGATATAAATTTTCTCTGGTATAGACATTAACCATTAATTAACTATTCCCTTGACAACTGACTAAATCCAAAGTCTATTAAAGTGGCACTTAAGACAGTATACTGTGCTGATGTAAACTGAAATAACTATCTATGAAAATTGAAGAAAATATAGCTTTGAAATTCCTATTTTGCCTGCCCTCTATATCAAAAATAATAGGGAACATTCTCATTTAAAATGTCCCACTGAAAAAGGGTATTTAAATACCCTTTTGAAAGTTGAAACATTTTCATTGACTATGACTGTACTTGGTTAACTCAAAGAGAAATCTGCCAACATTTTACCCTTGGATTAGTAAAATATCAGTTCAAATAATTTGCTGTAAATTGTAGTGTTGAACAAGTATACCTAACAATTTGATTAAATGATTTTCAAGAGAATTGTACTAAAGAAGTAAAATGATATTCATCAAATATTTAAACATATGTCAAACTTGATACTATTGACTTCAAGCATATTATGAAAAATTCAAGCATACTAGAAATGTGTATTTGCAGAACCCAAGGGAGTTCTGGTGGCATAAGAAACTCAAAATTGTCAGCACAACAAAAATAGGAATAACACACTTAGAGTAGCCATAGAAACCAACAGAAAAACAGCATGCTCACTTGTGTTTGTTACCTCTATGCTCAATTGTACTGTCAGTGATTATGTCAAGTCTAATACAGGTCATAGACCTTTTGTGATTGCCTTTGACGTGATAAATTATGAACAAACTTCTTTTACTGAAGGAGCATCTTATAGAACTAAGCTTGAAACACTTTCAGTTTACCCCACAGTTCATGGAGGACCTCTTTTGTTTTATAAGTCCTATTTCATTTGTGTTTCACTTTAGATAGATTTAATAACACGTCCTGTTTCACTTGCCTAATCTACAATGTCTAATTTCCAATGACTTGTATCTAGAGTATATTTCATCTCCCCTATTTTAAAGATATACTCGTGTGCTCAACATTCTTGAACATATGAAATGCAGTATGCCTATCTTATGGGCCATTTCTATTAATGTTATCACTGTTGTGTTTTAATAGTTTGATTTTTCTTCAGGTGAGGGTTAAATTCTTAGATTTCTTTTTGCATGTCTTTCATTTTCTCATTGAATTATAGATATTTTTAATTTGCCTTGTAAGTGACTCAAAATTTTATTCCTATAAATTTTATAAGCTCTATTTGGGTAAACAGTAACTTGGAAGTAGTTTAATCTTTGGATCATATGATCATAATATTTGCACTTCATTTCTCACCCAATACTGAGTACTCTATAGTTGGCAATGAATAATGAAGGTTTCTGTCCTGAGTTGCAAGAGAAAGCACTATATATGACCAAGGGTGAGCTCTGGATATATTTTCTAGAAATTGCCTTGCAATTTGGGGTCTTTTTACTCACATGATGACTTTTAATACTCAACTGAAGATTCATAGAGCAACTGCATCTGTCATGTCTCTCTCTGTGCAGCTTCTATCTTTCAGGTGTTCTACTCTGCGAAGTAGAGCCATCTTGGTTGTTCCAGACTCACAGTTGCATCTCTAATTTTCAAGTGAAATGTAGGGTTCCATATTGTTTATTTTCTCTATGTCACCATCTGGTATCTCTCTTCAGGCAGTAAAGTAGAACAAAAGGGCTCACCTTCCTGGTTTTACATTTCATGACCATGTTTTGTGCACAGTTTTCTTATGACTAGCAGAAATTTTTAAAGATTTTCTCCCAAAATTAAAGTTTCAAAGTTTTGAGTTTTTATATTTGGATTTTGAAACCTATCTACATGAATAAGAATAAAATATATGATAAAAAAGTTAAAATAAAAGTTTATAACCAAGACATCATTCATCAAAGTATTCATGTTTTCACAGATTTTAGATAACAGAATGATTTGTATAACTAAACAAGTTTTTATATGCTTTTGTGGGATGTGATTTCTAAACGAGAATAGAAGTTGTGGCTAAGAAGAAGCATACAAAATTTTCCCTTATCCTGTTTTGATTGTGTCTTCCCTAAAAATGTCAAAAGTCATTTAGATCATGAGAAAAAATATTTTTAAAGAACTGGACAGATATAATTCAAAATTATATTTTAAGCCTTATGAATTTGTAAGTTTGGTCCTTTTGATATGAGTGTATTTTATTAAGCTGAGAATACTAATACTGAGAATCAATAGTATTAATAAAAACTATTGATAGGAAAATTAGTATATTTTAAATAATACAGTAACACTTATTGAAAATTCATCTAACAATAAAAACTATTGACAGGAAAATGAGTATATTTTTAAAAAGTAATATGATAACACTTATTGAAAACTCATAATTAAAAGACAAATTTATTTCTATTAAAATGCCAATAATTGAGCAGTTCTAGAACTATAACGATGATTATATTCTATATTGTTAGAATTATATCCTAGAATTATCATATACTTATACATATGTATTATAAAGCTGGATTATATATGGGAATGTGTATAATTATATTTAATTTGTAACTTATGCTACAGAATGATATATATTGTACATATTTATAATTCGGTAAGTACATAATATAATTATAAATACATATAGAGTTTATGATTACAAAAATATAAATCTATTTTATAATTTTAGAATAATGTTACATCTACATAGTGTTGGCATGTTTTGATGTGTAGAATTCCTACATATATTCTCTTTCATTATGAAAAAATTGACTGATTTTTCAGTAACTGAACCATAAAATTAAAAAATAATAATCATAAAATAAAATATTTGGCATCATATGTGTCTACCTTTAAGAATATATCTTCCATATTTTAAAAGGTGGTTGTTTGAATACAGTTGCAATTTATATGAAGTGTTCATTATTTGGTAATGAACATTATTTTTAATTTAGTAAATATTTTCTATGGGAATTTATGAAGAGTATTTCATGACTAAGAATGTCTTTCTGGAAATCACATCGCTTCCTACATATGACCAGGAAAGAATTGATTTGAGCCTAGATTTCATATTTAAATGATAACCAATCTTAATAAAGTACCACATTTAATCTACAGCATTTATCTATCTTTCTTAACTGCCTATTTTTATTTCATTTTAAACAATATAAAAATATACGTTTGTTCATGATATGAAGATAAATTGATATTTCATTTTTGTGTGTGCACATCCCGGAGAGGCAAAAAGATATAGTAGAAATGACATCTGCATTTGTATGTTGATTACAGCAATGTTTACAATAGCCAAAATCTGGAAAAAAACAGAGTAACCAAAAACAGATGACTGGTTAAAGAAACTTTGGTACATCTACACAATGGACAGTGGAATACTATGCAGCTGTTAGAAAAGATGAAGTCATGAAATTTGCATGTAAGTGGATCAACATGGAAAGTATCATGTTAAGTGAAATGAGACAGGAGGAGAGAGACAGACATTTCTATGTCTTATCTTTCTAGATCGCACTCATCTGTAGAATATAAAATAACAGAGTGGGGAGACTAACACCCAAGAGTAGTAGAGATAAGGACCAGGAGTTATGCGCACAGCTTGGCAACTGCCCTTACATGCTGGGGAAAAAGGCAGCTCAGACAGAGAAGGGAACACCAAGTAGACGATCTTGGGAGGACCCATTCAGGTTGGAAGATGCGAACTGAAAGTAGACTGTAGACTGAACATGAAGGCCACTCAATACCTCTATTGCAAACTATAACACCCAAAAGGAGAGAGAACAAAAGGTAATGCCCTGCTGCAGAGGCAGGGTGGGGTGGTGGGGATGGGGTGGTGGTGGCGAGAGGGACACTGGGATCATTGGTGGAGGTGAATGGGCACTGGTGGAGGGATGGGTAAATGATCATTGTATGAGTGAAATGCAAACACAAAAGTTCGTAAGTTTGTAACTGTACATCACAGTGATTCTCTAATAAAACATTTTTAAAAAATTAAATTAGTAAATAAATTTAGTTATTCTCCTATGAAGGGAAAATGACAATGTTAATAGTTATCTATTAATTACCTCTTTAGAAACATGTCACTGGCGTCTACATCATGCAGCTTTGCAAACATATTTGATTAAAAAGCATATTTTTATTGCAAGATAAGTTCTTGCCTGCTTTATTTAAAAAGTATAATTCTACTTTTACTGAAAATGAATTACACAATGGACAGTGGAATACTATAATATTTTAAACTAAAAATAGTTTAACTCACTTAAACCATCCTTCCTACATACTTGCTTTTATATTTTAAAATTCCTTAAAATTAGGCATACTATCCAGATTAATCACATTTTGAATTATTCAAAATGAAAAGTAAAAAGTTTTATTTTAATTTTAATGATAAATTCAAAATGAAAACATATCATGAATCAATTGAGATTGATTCAACAATATTGTTTGTCTAACATTTTCAGTTTACCACATTCTGTGCCTCTTTGGACCCATGAAATTTAGATGACAGATTATCCTGGGTCAGTGAATTAGAGTCCAGATCTGGTTCTCATTTACCCATGGATCTTACCACATCTCTACAGTGGAGAGTCTTAGGGTTTTCAGAGATGACAACACCACTTAGGCCCTGACCACACATTTTGTTCATTTGTGGATATCTAGAAACCTGGAATTTCCAGTTGAAAAGGACTGCTGTAAGGACATTTTGACGATTGTGGAGCTTTGCAAACACCAAACCGGAGGGTAGATAGAAAGTGACTTGTAGGAGAATTAAGAAAGAGAAGAGTAAAAATAGGAAGCAAAGCTCTGGGAATAAAAATAAAATAGTGAAGGTATGTAGTCAGAGAAATTTAGAATAAGCTCTCAACCCTAACAGTTTATATAAATCTGAACTTCCATGCCTTTATGCAGATATTCATCAAAGAAGGATAAAATATTCTATATAGTAAGGTACAGTCTTAATTTTTTAATGTTCAAATAGTGAGCATTATATGACTCTTGTATTCCAATATTGAACATGGTTTTGATATTATTCTATATCACAGTAAGGGAGAAAAACACTGAGAATGAATCATCTTAATTGACAATAAAGTTGAATAATTTATGTCACAAACGTTTGTTTTTGCTTACATTTTCCTCCTCCAGGTTTACCAAATTAAAATTTTATGAGGTTTAATACAATGACAAAAATAGACATTGACCAATGTCTGATTCTATTTTGGGATTCATAAGAATTGAATGAATTATTTTTAAAAAAGTGTTCCCATATTCTCTTTATCTCTACAGTCATATAGATCATATATAAATATAAATATACTAGGTATACAGTACAATTATTAACATACTTGAGAGCCTATTATACTATGATTTCTTTTTAATAAACTGAATTAGTGACAAATAAAATTATCTTGATTCAAATGTAAATGGAATGGGAAATATAAATGGAATGAGAAAATATCGTGCTCTAAATTATTTTACAAAAAATGAGGGGGCAGGAGTGATTGCACAGTGGGTAGGGCATTTGCCTTGCACACGGTTGACCTGAGTTCCATCCCCAACATCTCACCCCCGAGCACCGCCAGGAGTAATTCCGGAGTGCAGAGACAGGAACAACCCCTGAATATCGCTGGGTGTGACCCAAAATGAAAAAAAAAAATGAAAGAGTTATAGAATAGCATATCACTCATAAAATCCAATAATATTGTAAACCCACAATATAAATTATTTATTTATTTATTTATTTATTAGTGAATCACCATGAGGGTACAGTAACAAATTTACACATTTTCATACTTGTGTTTCCCTCATACAATGTCTGAGCACCGTTCCCTCTATCAGTGTCCATTCTCAACCAACAGTGAACCCAGTATCCTTCCTACCTCAAATCCCATTCCCCCCTCCGCGCCCCCCCCCCCGGCCTCTGTGGCAGGGCATTTCATTTTGTTCTCTCTCTCTCCTTTTGGGTGTTGTGGTCTGCAGTAGGGGTATTGAGTGGCCATTGTGTTCAATCTATAGTCTACTTTCAGCACCTATCTCCCCTCCTGGGCTTACTTGATGTTCCCTTCTCTATCTGAACTGCCTTTTCCCCCAGCATGTGAGGCCAGCTTCCAAGCCATGGAGCCAACCTCCTGGTACTTATTTCTATTCTTGGGTGTTAGTCTTCTACTCTGTTATTTTATATTCCACAGATGAGCGCAATATTTCTATGTCTGTCTCTCTTTCTGACTCATTTCACTTAGCATGATACTTTCCATGTTGATCCACTTATATGCAAATTTCATGACTTCATCTTTTCTAACAGCTGCATAGTATTTCATTGTATAGATGTACCAAAGTTTCTTTAACCAGTCATCTGTTCTAGGGCACTTGGGTTTTTTCCAGGTTCTGGCAATTGTAAACAGTGCTGCGGTGAACATATAAGTGCAAATATCATTTCGACTATACTTTTTTGCTTCTCCAGGATATATTCCCAGAAGTGGTATTGCTGGGTCGAATGGGAGCTCAGTTTCTAATTTTTTGAGAAGCGTCCATATTGTTTTCCAGAAGGGCTGAACAAGTCGGCATTCCCACCAACAGTGTAGAAGGGTCCCTTTCTCCCCATATCCTCTCCAACAGCAGTTGCTTTTGTTCTTTTGGATGTGTGCCATTCTCTGTGGTGTGAGGTAGTATCTCATAGTTGTTTTGATCTGCATCTCCCTGATGATTAGTGATGCAGAGAATTTTTTCATTTGCCTTTTCTCCTTTCGTATCTCTTCTTCAGAAAAGTTTCTGTTCATTTCTTCGCCCCATTTTCTGATTGGGTTCGATGTAGAATCAACATTGTCAAAATGGCAATACTCCTCAAAGCATTATACAGATTCAATGCTATCCCTATAAAGATACCCATGAAATTCTTCAAAGAAATGTACCAAGCTATCCTGAAATTCATATGGAACAACAAACGCCCATGGATAGCTAAAACAATTCTCAGGAAAAAGATGATGGGAGGCATCACCCTCCCCAACCTTAAACTTTACTACAAAGTAGTAACAATTAAACTAGCATGGTACTGGAATAAAGGCAGAGCTGCAGACCAATGGCACAGGGTGGAATATTCCTACACATAACCCCAAATGTATGATTATCTAATCTTTGATAAGGGAATATGAAATGTGAAGTGGAGCAAGGAAAGCCTCTTTAACAAATGATGCTGGCACAACTGGACAACCACATGCAAAAGAATGAATGGGCTTAGATCTCGACCTGACACCATGCACAAAAATCAGATCAAAATGGATTAAAGACCTCAACATCAGACCACAATCCATAAGGTACATTGAAGACAAAGTCAGCAAAACCCTCCATGATATTGAAGCTAACGGTATCTTCAAAGATGACATGCAACTGATCAATCAAATGGAAACAGAGATAAACAAATGGGACTATATTAAACTAAAAAGCTTCTGCACCGCAAAAGATACAGTGACCAGAATTCAAAGACAATATACAGAATGAGAAAGGATATTCACCCAATACCCATCCAATAAAGGTTTGATGTCAAGGGTATATAAAGTACTGGTTGAACTCTACAAGTAATCCCATAATATAAATCTTAAAAGAACTTTTTTAGAAATAATTTGTGAGGTAAAAATACTTTATTAACAAAAAACTATGAATGATGATAGAAATACTTCTAGTCTCAAACTATATACAACAATATGAACTTGATGATCATGAATTATATGTGATTATATTTTCAAGGATATTGTCTAAGCACCAATTTTATGTGTGATTTATTTTCAAAATGTGTTTACTATAATACATCTTCAAGGTCCATTTACTCAAGATGAGGTTTAAATCATATAAAATGTAATTTCTTGTTAACTACAGAGATAGAATAGTCTCCTAAAACATCAGAATTCACATGAATTTCTATAGTAAAATTATTTCAATAAATAAAAAATATTATAATCAGTTATATTTTGCAGAGGCTGAAACATACCTTTAGGAAAAAGTTTTATTCTGCATTCTGAATATGCATCTTAATCCACTCAACAATCATTGGAGGAAGGACATTATCCTTAATGTTTCTGCTAGAATGAATGTATCAAGACTTCTTAGTCTTATTACTTCAAATTCTCATCTACTTATTCAATAAATTATTTAAAGAGTTTGGAACATCTGCAAGACACTATTCTAGATGCTGTGTTATAAACATGCTTATACATGCAAATATGAACAAACAATCTGCATAAGGAAATTAAAAATATAGTGAGAAATATATGTAATTGCATTTTGATCTGAACTACACCATTTCTAGGTTTATTAAGAAAACCCAAATCTAAAGCATTATAGATCAATATCTATGGTGATCAAAGATGCAAGAAAATCTCAAAAATAATAATAGCAAATCAACTTCAATCACACACTTTAAAAAACATACACTATGATCAAGGATGAGTTATTGCAGGGAAACAAAAATTACTAAACAAAATCTAATTAATAAGTGTGCTAATATCATATCAGTGAATAGAATAAAAATCATCTGAATAAACAACAAAATAAGTTGACATGATTTAGTACCTTTGTAAGGTGGGGATTTGAGCTACACCCAGTGAATCTCTGGGCTTACTCATGACTCTGCACTTAGGGATCACTACTGATGGTCTCATGGGTCTATATGGGGTGCCAAGAATTCAACCTGGGTCAGTTGAATGTAATGCAAGCATTCTATCCACTGTTTTATTGTTCTGGGCCCTTGGTTCAGTATTTTTATGATAATACCTCACATAAAAACTTCATAAGGAACATGTCATATAATGTCACTGTCACTGTCATCCTGTTGCTCATCAATTTGCTCAAGCAGACACCAGTAAAGTCTCCATTGTGAGACTTGTTACTGTTTTTTGCACATTAAATATGCAGTATATGACAGACCCACACTTAATGTTATACTTAATGGCAAGAATATGAAAGTTTTTCTAAGAAGAGGTGGATGCCCAATCTCACCACTACTGATCAATATACTGTTAAAATGTAAAAGGGCATAAAAAGGAATCCAGGATTAGACAAAATTCAACAACTAATGCAATAATTTTTTCTTTGAATCTAGACTTGCTTTAATAACTTGCTTTATACCAATAGTGCATGATTTTTGGAGACTAGATCAGAGAACAGTTAGCAGCTTTCGCTCACTTTTCTTGGCATACTTCTTTCATTCTTGTGAGAAGCCCATATCTCATTAAGTGATCACACTTAGGATCTCCAATTGACAATTCCAGTAGCCTTGTCTTGACATAGGCTTCAGATATTTGACTGAAAACCCTAAAAGACATAACTTTCTGAATTCAAATTGCTCCTGTTTTCAAACAGGAAAGACTCAAAGGCTTCAGATATCAAGGGACAGGTAAAAGATCCCATAAGCCCCATTCGAATTCTATATCCAGGACATTTATGAGCATAATATCATGAATGTGGATTTAATAATGAGTTCACGATATAGGGTATAAAGGCACTATTTTTTTTCCTTTTTATTTTTAATTTTTATTTTCATAAGTTTGTTCATATTGATTACATTCAATATGTCAACACCAATCCCACCAACATTACATCTTCCCACCACCACTATTTCAAATTTTCCCACCACCATTCAAGCCTGCCTGCGAGAGGCAGATTCTAGATAATTTATTTTCTATTGCTTCTTTAAGTATCATGATAGGTTGCACAGTCACTTTCATGGCCAAACACTCCCGGAACTCTAAATATATAAATGATTGGGGTCCAGAGACTCACAAATGATTCTCAAAATCGATTAGCTCCCTACAGATATGTCTCTCTAAAGACACTATTTTTATTAAACAGCTTCACTAAGGATAATTTGGGGGCTTTTCATTTGCTTATTTGTGTTTGTTTGGGGGTCCACACCTGGCTGTGCTAGCCTTACTGTTGACTCTGTTATAGATCACTCCTGGTGGTGCTCAGGGGACTGTATGTAGAACTGGAAATTAAATCTAGGTTAGCCACATACACACAGGTGTATGTTATAATATCTCTGGCACTATTTTATTTTTTTTTTAATTTCTTCAGCTCAAGAGCTCAGGTAGCCAAATTAGAGTTGTAAATTCATAACAACTGAAACGTTGAGACTGGTAAGATGACAAAGAAAACACCTACTTTTGTATAAAGCACTTTTGCTTTAAAAAGTTACTATTTCAATATCAGATAATCTTAAATAAAGTTAATATGAAGCATATGTAGGCTAGCAATTAAATTTAATATATTTTTAGTTTTCAATGTGGTTTGTTGAACAACCATTTTTTTTTAAAAAAAAAGGAAATACTGTTTTCTTTTCAATGTTAGCACCCAGTAATAATAATGACTTTATTAGTTACACAGTTAGGAGAATAAGCCTTGATTCATAGGAACAGTCACAAGCTAAGTCGGGAGCCTGCAGTTTTCTCAGCATGATTTTTGTATAGTGAACTGTTTGGGACAACATGCTATTTCATTAAATCATTCCTCTTCTAAGCAGTTTAACTACTATTTCCCCACACAGCTTTTCTAAAAAAATCTAATCATTCTGTTGCTTTCTATTATATACACTTCTAACTATACAGCCCTCTGAGATTTTCTGAAAAAGCAAATTAGGTAACAACAATTTTATTCAGGATGGAATGCTACGTCTAGGACAAACATAGGCTGTGCTTCTATGAGAAGGAACAGAGTGGGCTCCACTTCACATCATTTCTTGTATTCTAGAGACACAAGACTGTTCTCCCTGGAGTACGTCACAGCATATCTGAAATCACTGCTTATGCTCTTTGAACATCGGTATTTATGATGCTGGAAAGCTATAATTTTCTATAAACAGATAATATGAGATTGTTAAAAATTAAAACTTGTATAATAGTAAACAGTTACTTTCCTTTTCCTGGTTTACACTATTTGGAGATAAATATTGGACTATAAAGCCAAAGAGATACGGGATCAGGCACTTGTCTTCATGCAACTGACCCCACTCTGATCCCAACACAGCATGGACCTTTTGGGCATTTCTGGGTGCAACCCTGGAGGTCCCCAAGCACTGTGAGGATGCATGGGTAATGCCTAACATTGCAAGGTCTGATCAGCATGATGTCCTAGGTCTTGCTCTGTACAGGCTGACCAAGGAACGTTGGGAAGGGCCCCTACCAGCAGAAGCTCACAGAGATTCTCCCCACCACTGTAAAAAGATAAAATTAGATAAAAATGTTGTGGAAAGTGTGTCTCAAACCATCGTGGGAACATTAGCTATCTTAAAATCTTTCTAAGTGATTCAGAATGACAAAAAGCTTTCAGCTATAATTTGGTATCTAACTTTCTCCTTAATCAAGCCATCTCATATTGTGACATTCAACGATAAGTTTTCGCTCAAGCCTAGATTTTAAATCAAAATATCTTTTTGCAGATATAAAAAGCAACTTTTACTGAAAGTATATCATTCCTTTTGTTAGAAAAATACTTTTTTTCTTACAGAAATTGACATTTTTTTGGTTATTTTTGTATAGACATAAATAAATTTGTTTTAAAACAGTCAAAATATGAATAAAATGTTTTAGAAGACAGACTTGAAAAACATGTGTCTCATTCCTTAGAGAGACTTCATTCTAGTCTTTTCATATATCCAGTAATTTTTAACATATTTGCTTTCACTGCACATGTATAATGGTTGAAATATTAAAATAGTCCTTTTACTAGCTATATTGATTTATGTTAAAAATTTTAGGTATGAGCAAGTGGATGGGGGAAAGACTTTTTTGCTATGATTCCTTTTACTTGCTAAGGGTTACAGTTGAGTGGGGTGACAAAAAGAAATGCCAGCTGAATGTTTATATCTGAATGCAGTTTTATGACAATTATGAAAGCATCCGTCTGTGGTTTATTTGCTTGTTTGTTTATTTCATTGTCAGCTCACATTATTTAAGGCATTGGCTCTGTTCATACATTATAAAACTGACCTTAATAGAAATCATTGTATCAGTTCTCACTATGCTTGCAAACTAACACCCACATACCTATAGAATAATTAGACTTATTCTTCAACTTCTACTGTGCTGGAAATTGAAATTGATTTCTTTGAGCACTTTTAATATCTCTATTCTCAGTTTAAGAGTCTGTAAAGTTATAACTTCAAATGTTTGCATAGCAAGAGAAGACATGTCTAAAACTTGGTACCTAATCATACTTTGTCTTAGGTGATTTGGGATGCTATACAAAACTACAACATTTATTTTTGACAGTGCTGGAATCAGAATTGTGCACAATCAGTGCCAACAAATTTTGTTCCTGGTGTCAATCTACTTCACGGTTTGCCAATTTTTCCCATATTTTCACAAGATGGGAACAGAAAAGAACAACTTTTAATATCTCTGCTTATGAGGTATCAGTCCTATTTCTGAGGCCTCAATCATTAGAACCTAATTAATGTGGGACTTGGAAAATACAGCATGTAAAATCCTTGTCCTGCACACTATCAACCCAGGTTTGGGTTCAATCCCTGGCACCATATATTGTCTCCTTATCATCATCAGCCAGGAGTAATCCCTGAACAAAAGCCAGGAGTAATCCCTGAGCACCATCAAGTCCGAAAGTGATCCCAAAACAAACAAACAAAAACTTAATTACCTTTCAATGATCCCACCTCTTAATACCATCACTCTGGGCACTAGAATTTCAACATATGAGTTACAGGATGACATCAACTCCAGCCCACAGTATCCCTTAGTCAACTAAGAGAGCAAAATAATTAAACTCATACTTTGAAAGAACAACTGAGGCATGAGACATGAGGCCTCTTGCAACCTGAAGCCACAAGTTAATTCCTGATCCTTGAGGTCACCTCCACAAACTAAGTATGATCCTTGCAGCACTCTTTGGGTTTTCAGTGTCACAACAAAGTGTGTGATCTCAGCACACTGAGTCATAGCTTAAGTAAACCAAGCAACCACAATGGCACAAGAAACAATAGTGTAGGATAACATGGGGTTTGTCCTTTTAGCCTTGCCTTAGGGAACATAGTTTACCTTAAAGCAATGTCCTTTCTGTATGGACACAGGAAAACAATATTGTGCTTGTAAGCTGGGAAGTAATTGATTGACTCCAATAATATTTACTCCTGGGCATCTGCTTTCTTAACTCAGTTGCCCTCAGTTCCTAGCACTCCAAAAGCAGGGTCCCGACGAGGGACAGGATGATCCAGGGCAAGCGGTGAGTTATGTGCTACCCTGGCATCGAGATAGGCCAGGCCAAAGCGCCACAATACTCAACTATAAGTTGAGGGCATGATCATGGACAATGCTGTCATGATCCAAAGGTAATGACGAGATTAGGACCCTGCTGGGGTTAGGACTGTGGTCTGGAGATGTCCTCAGGAAAAACCAAACTTTATATCTCTTACTGTGCTCATACAGAATAACATTGCTAGAAATATTAGAAGTAGATTTACTATAACTATTTAAGTAGATTACTAGCTCACACCCTGACACACCCTTGTTTGGAATCAAACCCTTGAGTGGATCTCCTTAGATGAGATTTCCTTAGATGAGATTTTGTTAATCTCCTTGAGAAATGGTCTTACCCTTCTTTGTTGATTTGTTAATGTTCAACTCACCTTTGTGTCACCACCCTATGTAATTTGACATATAAACTAAGACTGTGGGGCACTGAGGGGAGATAGAAGAGACGGGGAGAGAAAGAAGACAAGAGAGACAGGGAATAAGAGAGACAGAAGAAGGAGACAGAAGAAGATAGAAGGAGATAGAAGACAGAGAGGCAGAAGAAGACAGAGGAAGAAGACAGAAGACGCAGAGAGACAGAGGCAGAGAGACAGGCGCAGAGAGACAGGCGCAGAGAGACAGGCACAGAGGAAGATCCAGAGAGAGATCGAGAACCAGGAGAGAAGCAGAGAGAGAGAACGAAATAAAATGTTTGAGCAACCAGTTTGGCCTTCTTCCTTCCTTCGCCTGCCTCATCATCGCCATCAACCTCCTCCGGGGTGGGGAAGCGGCTGGAGACTACCAAACATGGGTAGTGGGAGAGATAGAGCCCCGCTGGGCCCTCTCTTCTTTTTGTGTTTTTACACAAATAGCAACAACAAAAACAGAAGTCATACTACTTTAACTACAAAGTCACCTACAATATTTTCATAACGTTCACTTATGTTTTCACTTTGAATAGCTACTTAGTAGGATTTAATTCTTCAAAAAGTTAAACTTTATGATGTGTCCAGTTTTATAATGATGTTAATTTTATCTGGTATATGGTACAAAAGTTCATAGACATTATACAAACTTTTTCTTCTAAATACACTTGGCATTGATCAGGAATATTCTAATATTAAAGAGATTTAGCAAATACTACCTATTTACACTCTTCAAAGAGAACAAATAAAAAAATAGCTAACACATCAAATCACATAAACACTCACGTTAATAAATAAAGGTATATAGGGGCTGGAGTGATAGCACAGCGGGCAGGGCGTTTGCCTTGCAAGCGGCCAACCCAGGTTCGAATCCCAGCATCCCATATGGTTCCCTGAGCACCACCAGGAGTAATTCTTGAGTGCAGAGCCAGGAGTAACCCCTGTGCATCACCGGGTATGACCCAAAAAGAAAAAAAAAAAAGAAAGAAAGGTATTTGCAAATTATTCTTAGTTATCAATAGTTAACTCTTAAATGGGTTTCAATTGAAAAAAATAAAACATATTTGAGAGAGCGGGCTTATTTTCCAAACAAGTATTCATATCATAAATAAGCACACAAACTTATATAAGAAAATTAAACACACGTAAATACAGGTGGCTAACAGAGTATTTAAAAGCAAATTCACCCATTCTTTGTGTGTTTCTGGCTAACAACCTTTAAAATACCTATGTAAATGTTTTTGGCACAGAAGGTGGTTTCAATTTGAAAAGAAAAAGAAAAGGTCACTGGAGGACATTTGCATTGTTTTTGAGAAAATTTGTTTTCCTTAAGGGGATTATGAGTTCTAAACATTAGAGGGTCTTAAAGGGGGGAAAAAAGGATCCTAAACTGGCGGACTAGAAACTAAAGTGCTGCTATAGGAAAGTGTGGTTCCACAGGGGAAAACTACTGTAGAATGGAAAAACAAATAATAAAAGTGAATCCTAACTTGAATTAAGAGAAAAAGAAAGCAGCTTAAAAGAGAGATTATGCAAAGAATTATAAGGAAAAGGTGGATTTGAAGAACTATACTATAAGAAACTCAAAATATTGGTGACATGGAACAGTGAAATATTTGTGGCAGCAGCATTGAAGCCCTCAGAAACAAGCAAGCAGCAAAGATACATCAATTCTTGAGAAATCATTAGCATATTCTCTGTAAACAGTATTCAAAAGCCAAACTTTTGCTCATCTCTGAATATTTCTGTAATTGAATTTAGGATATTTGTAGTGATAGTCTTCTAAAAATATTGATAGGAAGATTAGTGTAAAATTGAAAAATATCAGAATGTATAATGCTATCATATAAAACACAGAATTCAGATTCAAGTTCTTAATAGCAATGTGACCCTGAGAAAATTATTTCTATTCTATGCACCTCAATTTCCTTATCTGTAAAATGACATTTTAACTGTCTCAGTCTATTGTGCTTAAAATTATTAAGTCTAATAAACGGTGGTAATTAGAAGTGCCCTATCTAGGCACTGTTTGGAGGTGAAATCCTTGTTCTTTTGGGAGCATAATTTTCTTTTAACAAAGGACTCTGGTGTTCATCACCTTGTATGCTGTCATCCTGTTACCTTGAAGGTCCAGTTCCCGTCACTTGGGGGCCAATAAATTAAGATAGACAGTAACGGTCAAGAAATATCTTTATTCAGCACCAACCTAGCAGATTGGAAGATGGCAGACTCATACTGTTAAAGCAAATCTCTTGCCTCCATGAATGTAAGGAATGATTTTTACAGAAAAAAGAACAGAGAATCACCTGTTTAAAAAGGGTGGGTTGCAGACTGCTGAGCTCCAGCGTGATCAGTACATTTCCTCCTTGGTCTGATACTGAGAGGTACACTCCTGTTCTATCTTCTTTAATTGAGTATTCTGACTAGGCTTTTTATCTGCTTATCCTTTAGACAAAGATCAGGGGAAATACTTAGGGACATTCCAGCATTTGTAACCATCCTGATAGTGAATTCAAGACTTTCTGATATTAAGTCTAGATCTTAAATTGCTTTTAATTATACTCCCTCTTAATTACACTTTGGGGGTATATACATATAGATAGATGTTGGGGTCTCAGCAGCCAGCCTGAGACCCTGGCCAAGTCACCTACTCTTAGAAGCAGGAGCAGGGTCTCTTCACAGGGGCCTAAGGCCCTGTGCCAGCACTCCACCCAGAAAGGCGCCCTGGTTGAGGAGATAATGGGACAAAACCTGAAAGTCACCACCTGTCTGAGCTAACATACCGGCCTTGAGAAGTGGGAAACATAAATCATTAGCTAATATCTGTAAAGGGCCCAGCAAAGTGTACATGAGGAGCGTTGATAACCAGGTGTTCACAATATTCAAGCCCCCCTGAAATAGTGTATAAGTATCTCCTGTGGGAGCTAATAAAATGGGAGTTGCTTGACCTCCAACTCTCTCCCCCTCTGCGTGTTTTTTTCTTGGTGGTGGCAGTGGGGTGTCCCTGGTGCTCAGAGAGACTGGACAGAGGCTTCTCCCCTTACCGCTCCCTCTCCTATAGGGAGTAAGTCCGGTGGCTTGGGGGATCATACTCCAGTTTGTCGGGGTCGACTGGCCAGGACCCTGACAGATAGATAGATAGATAGATAGATAGATAGATAGATAGATAGATAGATAGATAGATAGATAGATAGATAGATCTGTGTGTATGTGTGTGTGTGTGTGTGTGTGTGTGTGTGTGTGTGTGTGTGTGTGTTTGAGTCCTTCCATGCTGGGCTTAGAGGGCCTGAGGTCCACATCTAGCACTCTTTGGCCAACTTCTTCATTATATTGAAAGTAGGGCCACTGTGGTGCTAATGTCTCAGCCTTGCTGTGACAATTCTAGGTCTCCAGGGCTAGCCCCAGCAGGGCTTGATGTTCTCAGAGCTACTCTTAGAGATATACTTGGTGCTGACTAGGGACCATGTGGAACAACAGATCAAACCTAGATCAGCGGGCAGGGCGTTTGCCTTGCATGCGGCCGACCCTGGTTCGATTCCCAGCATCCCATATGGTCCCCTGAGCACTGCCAGAAGTGATTCCTGAGTGAAGAGCCAGGAGTAACCCCTGTGCATCGACGGGTGTGACCCAAAAAGCCAAAAAAAAAAAAAAACCTAGGTCTGGCATGTGAAAGGCATATGTGTTAACCTCTTTGTTATCTCCCCAGAACATTTCCTTTTGTTTCTTAAAATTAGTAAAGTTTAACTGAAAATGATAGAAGTTACTAAATATAATAGCATTAGAGTGTTACATTTATAAAATGATGATTTATATAATGAGATTTTAGATGCAAGACAAGAAGCTAAGTTTTGTAGAGGGATAAGATCTTTCATACAACTGAACCCCAGAGCTCCATGATTCTCTGAGTATTGTCAACTATAGTCCTAATAGCTGCTAGCTAAAATGCAGTCAGAGGGCCCCACTTTCTAAGTACCATTTGGAAGGCCCATACTTCTCCAAAGTAACTCATTTTTTAATGCCAAAAACAGTAACAACAAGTCTCACAATGGAGATGTTACTGGTGCCTGCGCGAGCAAATCGATGAACAACGGGACGACAGTGCTACAGTGCTATATTTTTATTTATATATTTATATTTTTCTGTTTTATGCAGTAATCTTTAAAGACAAGAGCACATAACTGTCCTGTTAAATAGTTGCACAATTAATTTTGAAGACTATTATCTCATTTTCAACTATAAAGGCTTTAGAATCATAACACCTCAAAATAAAACTATGTTTTCCAAATTCATAAACTGGGGTGTTAACCTTATGAAGAGTTTCTGAGAGTATCTCTATTCTTTTGACTAATCAGAATAATATAATAAGAGAGCCATGAGATTTTCTTCCAAGATACAGCAATCTTTTAAATTTAATTTCTGTTGACTTCATACTACTTCTGATTGCAGAAGTGAAAAATGTAATGACATGGTATATTAAAGTGAGTGTTATATCTCGTATATTCCTCATTTAAAATATCTTATTGTAGGTAATATTTTAAGATGGCAGTTAATGAAAATATCAAACCCCAGAAAGCAATTCCCCTAGAAGGGTTTTTCAGACAGCATGCAGAAATACTTGAGGAATATTATGACGTGGCCCACAGTTCTCACTTACATCCAACTGATGATATTCTAAACAGTATAGAGGGTAAACCTAGTGAGGTTAGTGATATATATATATGCATATATATATATATATATATATATATATATATATCAGGTCAGCCTCCTGAATGGCAAATGCCCAACCGCATTGCTATCGCTCCAGCCCATATAAATAGCAATGCGGTTGGGCATTTGCCTTTCAGGAGGCTGACCTGAGTTTGATTCCTCTGCCCCTCTCGGAGAGCCCAGCAAGCTACTGAGAGTATGGAGCCCGCGTGGCAGAGCCTGGCAAGCTACCCATGCGTATTGGATATGCCAAAAACAGTAACAATAAGTCTCTCAATGAGAGATGTTACCGGTGCCTGCTTGAACAAATCGATGAGCAACGGGATATATACATACATTGTCCATCTACAGAGCCAATGCTTTATGGAACTAGATAAGTCCCTCTCCTCTCATAAGCAGATTCCCAGTGAATGGACCCCACAGGTTCTGTTTTCATGTCTGCATAGAAAGCGAGAAAGAAGGAACCCAAGAGACAAAACACACAGCTCTGCAGCCAAGGTTCTGCTTCTCTATAGCTGGGGAGACATGTAAGCAAATTGTGTGATCCCAGGGAAGGGGTAACTTGCGACTGGGCTTGGCCTCTTCTGATGAGGTTTGTCCTGGTGTCTGTGGTGCAGTGGACATGCTACACAGTGTTGTGTTTAGGATTCTCTCTGTGTTAGGGTCGTCCTGTCCAGGAATACCCAACATTTTAAACTATTAAAAAAAAGCTCCATCTGCTAACTACTTCTTACTATTTAAATGCCTAATAACAACATAATTTTAAACATATTCCAAAGCTCAATTTTAGTACATTATTATTTTGAGATTATGAAAATAACTTAGAGTTGTTGTATCTATTAATATGTAACTATAAGGTAATAGGATGTTTATAGGTTATATTCAGCATGTTATTACTTTAAATACATAACTTTTCATACCCTATGCTGATTTTACTAAATATGTCTTTGCTAACTATGGAACCACTTGTGTTTCTCTCAGAAGGATACAAGTTAACACCTTATATCTAAAGGCATATTTGTTCTTTCAATATTTTACTCAAACTATAATCACTATATTTCATTTTAATTTCCCACATATAAATAGTATAATATTTAATAAAAATAGTGAATATGAAAGCTATTTTGCTAGATACTACACTAAGAAGAAAAATATTTAGAATTTGTTTCTGCCCAAAGGTTAACATTCACCAGTGAAAATTACATATGCATAAGAATTAAACATTTCAATGAAGGAAGTGTTAAATATCCTGAAAAAATTCCCAAACTGAGAGACATGAGTAGTTACTGGAAATTATCCTAGAAAGTTTGAAGAATTAACTATTTGAGCTGTACTTGAAAATTTAAAAAGAATTCAATAAGAAGACTGCATAAGGTTAAGGGAGAAGTATTTGTATTAGAAAGAGCTGGTTAAGTTTAAGGACAATGTAAGAAAAATTAACAGTGACTTAAGTCTAACAAATTCACTTTCCTCTCAGTTACATATCGCAATGGAAAGTATAGTGAGAATAGGAGGGTAGTGAGAGAACTACTAACTAGTTTCTGGAAGACTAGACAGTTTATGTTTCCTCATTAGAACCTGAATATTTCTGCTTAAGAAAATTTGTAACATCATCCGTGCAGTGTGTGGGATAAATGAATGATAGAAAAAAAATAATCATTGTAGAGATCAGTAATAAAACTATTGTAAAACTCATTGCAGAGGATGATAAGCATTTGAATTCTATCCAGAAGAGACCACAGAGAATACTACCATATTTCCATTAAAGAAAGGAGTTTATTATTGGGTTAGTTGACTTCCTACTTATAACTTGAGGACCCTACAGGGAAGTAGTTAATATTTACTTCAGTAAGAGGAAAGAAAACTGCATAAGAAATTGTAAACTTTTGAGAAGCAGGAACAGACTTGAATAAAAGGGGTAATTACAAATGATGTCTTTCATTACAATGAAATATCCCTGACTTGTAATTACAAAGAAAATTTGAAATGGGTTTTGCAAAAGCTGAAGCACTCCTGGGTGAGGAGGCAGGGGGTGGGGGTGGGGGATAAAAGGCTGCTCTATAGCAAGTATAGACACTAACTTAACCCTGTGTTTCAGAGAACATTTTTATGTTGTCCTACGAACTTCCTGTACGTCCTAGGATGAGCATCTCACGCTTGTGACTTAATGGCTTTGGGTTCCCAAGTTCTGCACTAATTCAATGGCTGGCTTCAGCATGAAGGGCCTGCTCTCAGCAACAGTTCAAAGTTATTTGTCTAGATATCCATTATCCTGCAGCATTTAAGGAGTTAGGATTCTCAGTCCTTGATAAGAGGCTAGTGAATGTTAATCTTTACTAGATTATCTCTAAAAGCATAGAGAGTAAATTAGAAAAGAAACAATACTTACAGAAGAGAGAAAATGTAAGAAATATTTAAAAGCCAAATACCTAAAAGAAATGATAGAAAAACATTATCAGTGAATGTAAATGTGTAAACTCCCTTAGATTGATTGAAAGAACCACTTAGATTGATTTAATCCTAAAAAAAAAATGCTGCACTAGGCGTAGACTGAATGTATGGGATTATATGATTATAAAACAGGAGAAAAATTAAATGTCTATAAAAAGAAATTGCTAAATAAATAAAAATCTCCATTGGCACATTTACAGCACATCAAAACCTGTAGGGTACACTTTCTTTCCATGATTTTCTCTACATTTTCCAGAATAAAATGTCTATTTCACTCCACTAAAAAAAAGGAAAAAAAGAAAAACATCGTTTCTGGGCCAGAGGGTCGATACAGCAGGCAGGGTGCTTGCCTTGTGTGTGGCCAACCCATGTTTAGTCCCCAATATCCCATATGGTCCCCTTACCCTGCCAGGAATGATCGAGAAAGCAGCAGCAGGAGTAATCCCTGAGCAAGCTGGGTATCATCCAGAAACCAAACCAAAGCAAAACAAAACAAAAGTTCATTCCTATGCAAATGTAAACTTAAAAGAAAATGATTAAAATATGAGTTAAAAAAGATATTCTGACACTCTTAGCTATTATATCATGTTTACATATGTGGATATTTCTTAATATTATAGATAGAAGAATATGAAGAGATGAAACAAATATATAAATAAATGCGATGTTTATATTTACATGTAAATAAAAATAAGGGTATAAATAAAATATTAATAATTAGGCAGTTTTTCTCAAATTTTTGGTACTATGTGTACTCTTCTTCCCACCATGTTTTCATAGCAGCCTAGGGGGTTGTTGTACCTTTATGTACAACAGAAGTTGTTTTATGGATTTGTTTGCTTCTTTGTTTGTTTTGGGGACCATACCCAGCAGTGCTCAGGGCTTACTCTTGGCTTTACATTAAGGAATAATCCCTGGTGATGCTCATGGGACCATATGAGGTTACAGAGATTAAATCTGGTTTGATTGCATTCATGGCAAGTGCCATAACCACTCTAGGTACAAAACAAATTTATCTTTTTGTTTTAAGAAAACAAATAAGGGGCCGGAGCGATAGCACAGCGGGTAGGGCGTTTGCCTTGCACACGGCCGACCCGGGTTCGATCCCTGGCATCCCATATGGTCCCAACAGCACCGCCAGGAGTAATTCCTGAGTGCAAAGCCAGGAGTAACCCCTGAGCATCGCTGGGTGTGACCCAAAAAGCAAAAAAAAAAAAAAAGAAAGAAAACAAATAATAAATCACTTGGAAAAAAATTATGAGTTCTTGGACTCATAATTAATTGATATTATTTCATTTTGTAGAAAAGTATCAGCTAATATTAAAGACAAATAGTATATAAACAACATGCATTTATTTTTTTCCGACCCTTCATTTGTTAATACTTGGGAATGTGATTCCATATTATAAATAGTGTTTTCTATTTGTGTGATTTGACATGTTATAATGTATTTACCCCAGTTTTGTCTTCATCTATACCAACTATTGATAGATACTTTGTCTCAAATTATTACTTATAAAATTAATTTTTCTTGTAGAAGAGAACATTATATTCTAAAACTGAATTATGAGAATTTGCTAAAATAATAAATACCTGATAAATTATAATTTTGTAATGCATTATAGTTCAGGTTATACTTTTTTCTTTAATATAGGTGTTCATTCTATTTATACATATTTAACCAGAATTTCTAAAAATGACACTATTGACATTTTGGACGAGATCATTATTTGTTCTGTGTTTCTGAGTTAGGATACAATTTAAAGAGATGTCAATAGTCAGGGCTGGAGCGATAGCACAGCGGGTAGGGCGTTTGCCTTGCACGCGGCTGACCCGGGTTTGATTTCCAGCATCCCATATGGTCCCCTGAGCACCGCAAGGAGTAATTCCTGAGTGCAAAACCAGGAGTAACCTCTGTGCGTCTCCGGGTGTGACCCAAAAAGCAAATAAATAAATAAATAAATAAAATAAAAAATAAAAAAAGAGATGTCAATAGTACCTTATACATATCGATTGTGGAAGAAATATTCTAGGGTTGGAGACTAGTCATTCATGTTGTTTTACTAAACATACTCTTTTAAAATCTCTGAAAGTTCTTTAACCATTAGGTCTTAATATCTTGATTTATGGAAAATTTTGCTTTAAAGATTCCTTCTCACTCTAGAGTTCTCATCTGAAAGAACACATGAAAACACAATAAATAAAGTATCAAATTCAAAAGTCCATTTTGAATTTGATGACTATGAAGAAAGCCTCTTCATAGTCAATTAGAGTGCAGATAAAAGTCATATATAAACACTAATATTTGAACAACATTATTTTAATGTTTCCAAAGGTCTAACCCTCTTTCTAGCCATGCTGCAAAACTGTAATTTAAGTACTTGTCCTTAGATCATTTTAGAAGACTTCAGAACACCTAATGGAAGCTTCAAAAATAATGATCCTCATAAAAATATATAGATAGTAATAATCTAATGACGATAATTCACTGCAGACATCAGATTTTTGATGATGTCAATATTATTTTGGAAGCTCTACTAGAATACAAAGAATTAGCATATAGGTAATTAGAAATTTTTAATTTTGTAAATGTAACTTAAAAACAGTTTGATATTCCCACTTACATTTTCATGAAAGAAAAATCACAGCAAATGAAAAATTCTTATGATATAATGGACTGGAGTGGTAGCACAGCAGGCAGGGCATTTTCCTTGCCCACAGCCAACCCAGGCTTCAATTCCTCTGTCCCTATCAGAGAACTCAGCTAGCTACCAAGAGTATCCTGTCCGCATGGCAGAGCCTGGCAAGCTACCCATGGGGTATTTGATATGCCAAAAACAGTAACAACAAGTCTCACAATGGAGACATTACTTGTGCCCGCTCCAGCAAATCGATGAACAACAGGACAACAGTGCTACAGTGCTATGAGACAATATGGATACAAAAAGTCCACCAGTAACTCACTGTCTTTATTTCCAGTCAAGTTTCACTGTGAGTAGCACCAGTGCAAATAAATTTGAGATGAGGATGGAATGATTTGTAATAGAAGCATTCATGGAAACTCTTTAAAGTCTATTTTTAGATGATGGGAAACTGATGTGGGCTTTTTCCACTTTCCTTTAATCAGTCTTAAATATAAAATATAAATAAGAGAAACTTATGGATTAAATAAGGTATATTTAATTTATTATATACGGTATTTTTGGCAAAGAATAAAGTGGCTTTTTCTCTGTATGTATAAAAAGGTTGGCTATATGTGTCATATAGGGATTAGCTGAGGAATCTTTATTTTATCTCTTCTGTTCTAGATATTTTCTAGGTAAGTCATTACCTTCTCTGAAAATGGGAAGTGGGTATGATGGTGGGTTAATTTTATATGTCAAGTTGCACTCAGTCATTTAAACAAGCACTAATTTAAGTTTTGCTATGAGGTCAGTTTGTGATTAATAACTATAACCAAATTGGCTTTAAGTAAAGGAAATTATCCGTGATAATATGGGTATGCTTCATCCAATCAGTTGATATTCTTAACGCTGAATTTGGAGTTCTAAAGAAGAAATTCTATCCAAGGATTGCAGCATCAACTGTTACCTGAAATTCCAGTCTCTTTTAAACTTGCCAGCCCACTCATGTCTACAAGGCCATAACTCTCTCTCCCTCTATTGTGTGTGTGGGGGGATGGGGAAGGGAGAGGCACATGTGCATGCATTCATGTGCGTTTGTGTGTGTGTGAGTGTGTGTGTATACACACTGATTCTTTTTTTTCTGGAGAAACTTGACTGACAAGAATTGGTGTCAAATCATGGTTCATAAAAATAGAATTTAAGATTGGGTCCTTCCTTCCTTCCTTCCTCCCTTCCTCCCTCCCTCCCTCCCTCCCTCCCTCCCTCCCTTCCTTCCTTCCTCCCTCCCTCCCTCCCTCCCTCCCTCCCTCCCTCCCTCCCTTCCTCCCTCCCTCTCTCCCTCCCTCCTTTCCTTCCTTCCTTCCTTCCTTCCTCCCTCCCTCCCTCCCTTCCTCCCTCCCTCCCTCCCTCCCTTCCTTCCTCACTCCCTCCCTCCCTTCCTTCCTCCCTCCCTCCCTCCCTTCCTCCCTCCTTCCCTCCCTCCCTCCCTTCCTTCCTTCCTTCCTCCCTCCCTCCCTCCCTCCCTCCCTCCCTTCCTTCCTTCCTTCCTTCCTTCCTCCCTCCCTCCCTCCCTCCCTCCCTCCCTCCCTCCCTTCCTTCCTCCCTCCCTCCCTCCTTCCTTCCTTCCTTCCTTCCTTCCTTCCTTCCTTCCTTCCTTCCTTCCTTCCTTCCTTCCTTCCTTCCTTCCTCACTAACTCCCTCCCTCTCTCCCTTCCTTCTTTCCTTCCTTCCTTCCTTCCTCGCTCCCTCCATCCCTTCCTTCCTTCCTTCCTTCCTTCCTCCCTTCCTCCCTTCCTTCCTTCCTCCCTTCCTTCCTTCCTTCCTTCCTTCCTTCCTTCCTTCCTTCCTTCCTTCCTTCCTTCCTTCCTTCCTTCCTTCCTTCCTTCCTTCCTTATCTTCCTTTCCTTCCACCCTCCTTTTCTCCTTCCCTCCCTCCTTTCTTCCTTTAGTTCTTCCTTCCTTGTTCCGTCCCTACCTTCCTTCCTTCCTTTCTTCGTCTTCTCTCCCTCTTCCCTCCCCCTTTCTTGGCTTTACCCATTGATGCTCAGGGTTTACTCCTGCCTCTACACTTAGGGATCAGTACTGGTGGTGTTTAAGGGACCATATAGGGAAATGGAATAGAATACATATCAGTCTTTTGGGAAACAAAAGCCTTACATATTGTTCTACCTTTCAGGCCCTAAAGTTGAGTTTTACTTAATTTATTCTGTGACTTCGGAAGTAGATTCTCCACACTGATATGATTTTAAAACACTGTTAACTGCATTTTCAGTGGCAAAGAGAGCAGTGATACAGATGAAGGAGAAATGACGATAAATACATCTGACTTGTTCTTTCTCTGGAGACTCAGACTGAAACTGTAGCCCAATATCAAGTTTGTAATCAATAGTTGTTGCGATTAAAAAAAAATCAATGAAATGGTGCTGGCAGACTCAGAATCCTTTAATGATTCCTCTATAATCTGAGTTACTCAAACCTGGAAAATCAACCTAGGGAAAAAGAGGTTGAAAAATATTTCAGAAAATTCCTCTAAAAATAGCTACACAGATTGTTACAAGTGGAAATATATTTCAATTATAGTTCTCAGACAATTACCCTGATATGTATTTTTTATTCAACATGCCCAGCTCTACATTTATGAGGAAATGCACCAACCATTGGTTAAATTTAAATCTACCTTTTCTCTTCCACTTATAGTAATATAAACTAAAAGAAAAATGAATGAAGAAGAAGACTCTAATACTAAAATGGTATTCACAAATGCTAAGGAAAAATCAATGAACTGAAGAGAGTAAGATCTTGTAGAAGTGAACTCAAGAACTTCAAAGATATCAGAACAAGTTCACCTTATTAAAGAGATAGGCAAACTGAAAAATATGGATTTACATCACTCTCACTATATCACTGTCATTCCATTGATCATCGATTTGCTCAAGCGGGTGCCAGTAATGTCTCCATTTGTCCTAGCCCTGAGATTTTAACAGCCTCTCTTTACTGGTTCTTCCCAGCGGTGCTGAATTGGAGGCTCTTTCAGGGTAAGGGGAATGAGACTCATCATTGTTACTGTATTTAGCATATAGAATATGCCACAGAGAGCTTACCAGGCTCTGCAGTGCAGGCAGGATGCTCTCAGTACCTTGCCAGGTTCGGTGGGAGGGAGAATGAGGCTATACGAGGTTTTGCATATACATGAATTTATATATACATGGAAACATGGAAACAGTAATGGCAAATATCAACTATAAAACTAAGAATATGAAACATATTTTTTATGGCCAAGCTTAGACATAACTTTTATTTTTTATTTTTTTTGCTCTGAAAATATTTTTTTTATTTTTTTATTTTTTTTAATTTAAATTTTATTGAATCACCATGTGGAGGGTTACATAGTTCTCAGGATTATGTCAGTTATACAATACTCAAACACCCTTCCCTTCACCCGTGCCCATATTCCATCACCAACCACCCCAGTATACCTCCCGCCCCCTCCCGCCCCCACAGTCCCCGCCCTTGTAAGTTATAAGTTTCACTTCGTTTACGCTTTATCTTGGTTACAGTCCATGTTTCAACACATAACTCACTATTGTTGCTAGGGTTTCCCCCCAAAAAAGAGAAGACAGTCCCACTGTCAAGGAAGCATTTGATGGCTCTCCATTGCTGAGAATGTAGAGATATTAAGTCCCGCTGTTTGTTACATAACTTTTCTATTTTTTTCCCCCCTCGTCCCGCGCCACCGAGATCACGCCTGTTTAGTAATCACCACGCTGCCTGACAAAGGGAAAACCAACCAAAACAGATGGTTATTTCCCGTCATCAGCCGGCGTGGGGCTCTGGCTTAGTTGATAGTCTGGTAGAATGTCTGAAAGCAGTTTCTGGAACCAAAAGTAATACACTGGTATCGGCCCCAGCTCGAGATTCCACCAGCGTCCCGCTGTTCCAAGTACATAATAATTTATTCCTTTGTATCCCATTCCCACGCCACCAGGTCCGTGTCTGCTTATAAATCAGAAAAAAAGAATTTTAATTGTTTTGAAAGTACTATAAAAATAAAAGATGAAAAAAATTTAAAGTAGAAAAATTATTATGAAATTGAAAGATGTAAAATAATGTAACAGTTCTCCATGTTTCTCATAGAAAATGAATCTGTAGAAAAATTAAAATATTTTCAATCATAAATGTCTAAAATGGTTCAAAGATTGAAATTATGCATGAAGGAAATAAAAGCCAAAAGACAACATAAATCCCAGAGCTTGTCAATTGCATGTAAGAGTGAGTAAGTAACATACTGAACTGAACTGAACATACTGCTATGTATTATGAAAAGAACAAATAATGTTCAAAAGAATAAATGCCTAATCACAAAATAATGTCAATATTTTGATTTTGGAAGTTGGGGTAGAAAATGAGAACTAAGAATATAAATGTATGACAGTTATATGGAAAAAGAAAAAAATCATTTATGAGATCAAGACAGTAACAGGAGAAAAATATTTATATGACCATAATAAACTATTTAGCAAGAAAGGCAATGGAGGTGAAACTTAAAAATTCTGCATACCACATAAATTATCTATTCATTAACATTTAGGTTCAGATAGATAATTTAGCGACAGTGATACTACAGTGAGTAAACAGCTTGCCATGCATGCAGCTGTCCCCAGGTTCAATTTCTGTCACCGCGTATGTTGCCCTCAACTCCTTTAGGAGAACCCTTTAGCACAGAGTCAGAAGTAAGCCCTAAACACAGCCTAGGGGGCCCCTGCACCCCCCAATTTTAAAAAAGTAACTTAAATGAGTTAAAGTAACATCCAAATAAAAATCTTAGAATATATTTATAAAGGAAAGGTCTAACACTTTCAGGAGGGTAACACTATTAAAAGATAATAACAAAAGAATTGAAGAACACATCAAAATAGAAATAAATCAAAGGAAAAGAACATTTGAAATTTTAATACCAAATCATTGTAAAAGACAAACATTGTTAGTAATCTTTGAATATAATCACTGTATCACTGTATTACTGTTATCCCGTTGCTCATCAACTTGTTCAAGGGGGCTCCAGCAACATCTTCATTGTGAGATTTGTTGTTACTGTTTTTGGCATACTGAATACGCCATAGGTAGCTTGCCAGACTCTGCTGTGCGGGCGGGATACTCTTGGTAGCTTGCCAGGCTCTCTGCGAAGGACAGAGGAATCAAACCCGGGTTGGCTGCGTGCAAGGCAAACGCCCTACCTGCTGTGCTATCACTTCAGCCCTAAAACTTTATATTTATTAGAGAATTTTTTTGTAATTTTGTGGTCACAATTTTTTGACAGACTACAAGTAACACATTACTAATTAAATTAAAAATCCATGTTTGTTTTTTAAAAACTCCTAAAATTAATGAATTAAAAGGAAATGTCAATAGAAAATAATGGACCAAACAGTAAATGGACACACCAAAGAAAAATATATTTAAGTGGTTAGTAAAATATGAAATAAATATGTTCATATCATTAGAATTCATGGAGCCACTTAAAACCAAAATGGGATGATTTTTAGATCTAAGAGAATAGCTGAATTTTAAGGTTAAGTACACAATTGTTGGCAAAAATTTGGAACAATCAGGTTCTAAAATTGATGTAAACTATATAATCCCTTTGAGAAACTTGAGACAGTTAAGCCTCTATTATATGAGTAAACTACTCCACTTTTAGATTTTCACATAAGAAAAATGAGATATGTGTCAAAATAAGTTTTCAAAGGAAAATTCAAAGCAGCTTCATTCCTCAAATTGAAAGTACTCTGAGTATTCATCTGCAGAAAAATACCTAAGCAAATTGTGCTTTATTACTTAAATATAGTATTATTCAACCAAAATTGAGACAAATGACTGATACATGAATATTATAATAAGTATACAAGGACATTTCTCTGAGAGCTCCTTTTCTTTGTCAAGTGGCTCCAGCAACAAACTTTAAAGTTAGGGACAATATTACCAACCAGAGCAAGTTTGAGTCTGTTGGCAATAAAATGCTCTCTAGAATATAGACTGTATTACGAAAGATTCGAAACCTACCATTTCATTCTTAAAGTGTTGGAGAACTTTGGGTTGTCCTTGTTCCTCCCACAGGGAGCTTAAATTTATTGAGTTACTCCCCCAACAGCACCTCTGAGGCACAGCCAATTCCAGGTGTTTTCATGGTTCACAGCACATTTGGAGCCCACCAAATATGGTGCGGAAATTATGGAAAATGAGCTTTAAGTATCTTACAGTGTCTTTGAGGACACGTGGTCCAGAAAGTGGCCTGGAGCGTGCCAGTGGCTGGGTTGTGGAGGTAGTGGAGGTCAGCTGATGAGGTATTTATCTGGTGTGGGTAGGGTGGGTCATCTGGGTTTGATCCTGGGGCGCCAGAGGTTGGAGGAGGTAGACAGAGGATCTTGTTCCGGGTGTCGTTGAGCCTGGAGTCCAAGGTCACAATGTTCTGCTTTACCTGGTTCTGTGGGGCTTCACTCATGCGTGAGTTTTGGCCTGAGTGTCTAGAAAGTGGCCCTGGAGTGTAGCAGTGGCTGGGTAGTGGTGGTAGTACCATTTCAGTGCCACCCTCTAGAACATCACGTGATAATGGAATGGGAAGGAATGGGAGTGAAGATAGACAGTCAGCAACTACACCACCTCCGCTTCGCTGATGACATTATTCTAATAACACCAAACATTAGCCCAGCGGCACAAATGTTGGCTGACCTCGGCCGCAGCACAAAGGCTGGCTGACTTCAACCACGAGAGTGGAAAGGTTATTCTGCAGCTAAATCTCATCAAAACAATGTTCATGGAAAACGAACTAATTCCATTTGTTCTCAACAGAACGAACATCTCAGAATGCAGCAGCTATGTGTACCTGGATCGAGAACTCAACAAGAGGAAAGACTTGGAGCCAGAATTGTGCAAGAGGAAGAGAACATTGTGGAACGCCTTCAAGATTGTGAAGAAGTGGGTAAGAAAACAAAGAACCTCCGGCTCTGGTCACATCTTTTCAACTCCACCATTCTTCCTGCACTAACTTATGCCTCAGAGACGTGGGCCCTATGAAAACAGGATGAGAATGCTATTAGGGTATCCCAAAGAGGAATCAAAAGAGCTACACTTGGTGTATCACGTTTTACTCAAATGAGAGAAGGAATCTCGAGTTCCTTCATTGATCGTTAACCTCCATCGACGATCAAGAATCAGGGACGCTGGGGGCTGAAGTGATAGCACAGCGGGTAGGGCGTTTGTCTTGCATCACCAGATGTGACCGAAAAAAGCAAAAAAAAAAAATCAGGGACACTGTCTTGTTTGCCAACACAACAAAAATCAGATGGGCTGGACACATAATGCGATTTAGAGATGAACGATGGACTAGAGCTGTTACTGACTGGATTCCATGGGACTTCAAAAGACCACATGGCTGCCTACCTATAAGATGGTCAGACTTCTTTGTCAAAACCCTGAACGAATGGTTTGAGGCTCTTTGTGTTCTTGAAGCAAGCAGATACAGTGAGCGGGCTACCCTAGCACGCGACAGGGATGAATGGAGACGTTATTGGTGCCCGCTTGTGCAACTCGAAGATCAATGGGATGACAAGTAATACAAGTGAACAGTATGCTGTTAAGATTAGGTTGCGTTAAGGAGAGAGATGGAAGCTAGCTAATATTTTAATAACCGAATATTTTAAAGCTCAAGTCTTATAATAATTTTCTTTTGTATTTTAAGAAAAAAATTATCATTTGTTTTGAGTGTTATCTCTCCAATATATCTATAAACTTAAATGTTTAACTTATGTTCTGTGTCATATATAATACATCATATAGGGATATATATAATTTTGACATATTTTTTTCTTATTTTCTTTATCTTCTAAGTAAAAAAATTATTTAATCCAACATGATTTATTTATTTTACTTAGTATATCCTTCATTCTAGGTGACTTCAGCCAATAATATTAGAAGATATTTCAAAATCATGTACTTACACCATTACATTATTTGCAATCTTAAATTCTAGGATGTTGATGGTTATTTTCTATTTTAAACACTGCCATCTCGGTTTAATAACTACAGCTTTTTATTTTCTTGACAGTCTTTGACCTTCAACATCTCCAGGTAATATTTACTCTATCTGTCTATATTCATTACAAGGAAAATAATCCATTCCAGCTAATTAAACAAAAAGAGATTTATTTCAGGGTATTAAGTGGCTTAGAGAATTTTTGGAAGTACTGATTAGACAAAATCAAGGATGAACTGATAGGAGTGAGCCAAAAGCCACCCTAAAGAATTAGACCTCAAACTACCACTAGAGCCAAGATCAGGTGGCTGCCTATCAACTTGGGATGCTGCCATAAAATCTTCTGCTGTAATGTGGGTTGTATTAAATGAACTGTCTTATTCATGAGTGTTAAATAAAGTAGTAATGAGAACAGCATAAATAAAATCAGATTCATTTGTAGAGAAGAGCAGTATTACCAGTTTGCTCATCTTTGCATAACACACACACACACACACACACACACACACACACACACAGAGCTGCATCCAAGGTGATATGGAGTAATGCAGCTAGGTGCCCAGCACCATCAAACACTATCTCTCTGACATAAAACCAGATACTGATACTACCCAATCCTTACTGACCTTACAACTGACAAATTCTCCTGGTAGGGTTTGGGGGTACATTTTGGGGTGTGGGAGTCAAAACTAGGTTGGTAGCATGCAAAGTAACCACACTGCCCACTTTACTACTTCTCCAGCTCTTATTGTTTAATTAATTAATTGATTTTTTGCTTGTTGGGTACTTTTGTGAGTTATTCATATAACTTTAATATTAACTATTTGTTGTATGTATGGTTTGTGACTATTTTGTCTCATTCAGTAGAAAATTGTGTGTATGTGTGACAGTTTTTTTCACTGTCATAAGCTTTTTAGTCTGATATTATCTCATTTATTTACATTGCTTTTATTTTCGATGCAGAGGGAGTAAAATCACTAAAGACACCTATAAAGACAATGTGCAACTATTTTTGCCTGATTTCTCTGATTCATTTTATAGACTTATGATTAATATGTAAGCTTCAAACAATCTATGAGTCAATTTTTGTGCATGGTGTGGCAATGTTTTTTTCTTTTTTCATTTTTTTTTTTGGGGGGGAATGTGGCTAACTGATTTTCTCACTATCATTTTGTTTGTTTTGTTTTGTTCCATACACAGGATTATTCAGGAGTGACTTCTGGTTCTGCACTCAGGAATCACTCCTGGTGGGCAATCGTTTATTAAATTACAACAAAAAAAGCTAAAGTAAAAAGTTTATGACATACAACTATAATAACCATGCAATAAAACATAAAAACTAATGATAGAGTCACTGTTTGCTGGAATTAATATTACTTCAGTCTCTAAGTAGCATACACAATTACATCCAACATCCAAATATTTATAAAGTAAAAATATGTGAAAATTTCATGTTTAAACTAAATTTCTCATATTGTTTCCCTTGATTCATATTATAATTAATAAAAATTTAATAAGGATTTATCTTTTATATAAAAGACTAAGGTTAAGTTTTCTGCTAAAATAGTAATACTTATTTTACTACTTAAAATATTTTAAATATATTTAATAGATCAAATTGATGCATGCTATTAAAATATTTTAGACTAATTCTTTTAAATTTTAGAACATTCTAGAGTAACTTATTTAAAATTTGAGTAATATTGTTTTCTCTTACAAATTAATGGTATTGGGGAGATGTTAGAAATCACCGGACACTTTTGACAGTGCTCAGGAGACACTCCTGGATGTACACAGGGAACTATGTGTGGTGCCAGGGACCAAATTAGTGTGTTGGATTTTATACTTACACTCTGTATTATCTATCCAGTTTATCTCTTACAGTTTTAAGACAAACTAGTTCAGTCATTTTTTGTGGTTCTCTACATGTGTCAAGGTTACATATAGTCTTAAATTTCCATCAAATAGTTTCTTCAAAAGTTCTTCATTCAAAATCAAGACTGCAATTGCCTATTATTAAAAATTATAAGGAGAAGTAACCTACTAATATAGGTCCTCTCAAAAATATGAGTGTCTGGAAGATACAGAAAACGTGTTACAAAATGAGTATTACTAACATTTTTTTCTTTCAATGCAAGCTGACCCAGGTAATCTAAAGAAAACAAAATTAGAAGCTTATAAACGGGTTGTAAAACCTAACAGACAAGTGACTCCTTTTACTATGATCATAGCAACAGCAAAGGAAAATAAGAATAGCAAGCTATGTAGAACCAATGTAATAGGTTTATGATCTAATAGTGACATCCTTTTCACTGAAATGTAGCTGTAGCCCTGTCATGCTCTAATACTCCATAAGGCGCAGAATGATTGGAGGTAGTATTAACTCAGACAGTTCTGGGCAGTGTCTATTTAGCAGCAACTGTATGAAAATAACAAGATAGACAGTAAAACAACACATAATCTTTTGGTCATGGGGCACTGTTACATAAATGCATTTGTGTTGCTCATTTGAGGGCTGACAACAATAGTTTATTAGATTAAAACAAAAAGGCTGAAGTAAAAACTACATGAGCTAAAACTATAATAAGTACCCTATCCATGGTACATATGTATATTACTATGAAGTACCTGTATACCTACTATAAAAACTTTTTATTAATGTCTAAGGCAAAAATATCTCACATTATTTGATATTAAAAGTTTGGTGAATTAAAGATCAGAATAAAATTTGCAAATCAGCTCTACTTAGTTTTGATGAATTACAAAAGGAGAAAAACAGGTTTATATCCATCACAGAATGAGTTAAGATGTTTAGCTCAAATATTTTGTCTTTTACTTTATAACAAAGACACAGATGAATTTTGCATTATCAATATTATCATTAATACATTCTCCTGTATTTTTATATGTCTGAAGTTTTTCTCACTTTATGTTTTAGATAACTTAATTAGAATATATATGAATGATTTTAGGGAAATATTAGTTGGGTAGAAATTATGAAGAGAAGAATATAAGGTAAAGAATGAAGAAAAGTCACTGTAATAGCAGAATAGTTTTGCTGCATTCAGAGTTGAGTTGGTGTAGCAGTTTAACAAGGCTGGAAATCAATCAACATAATTGTCTCACTAAAATCCAATAGAAAATGTGTATTCACTCTATAATAGATGGGATAAAACCACCATTACTGTATTCATGTAGATCTGTGACTCTAAATACTGTAACATATATTTTCTAAAGTCTTGTCTACATTTTAGAAAGGCATTTGAAGAAAATATAGCTTAAATACTCTAGTTAGAAAATTTAAAGCTGGATAAAAATCATATATTGATGAAAGATAATCAATAGAATTCTTTTACTCTAAAGGAAAAACTATGATTTGTATTAAAGCAATTGAATATAATAATAGACTTAATGAAGTGGATTCTCATAATTCCTGATTCCAGTTTTGAGTTTAAAAATGTGTGTCCATATAGCAGTGTAGAAAATTGGAAGAATAGAGATGGCAAATAGATACTAAGAGTACAAGTTATATTAGAATTATTTATAGTTAACAATTATTAGTAAGACAACCTATAACAATAATAAAACTATAAACTAATTATGTTCAGCATGACAATTTTAACCTTAAATGACTACAAAGTGGATAAAAAACACTTAAAAATACTTGAATTTTACTCATCATTACTTATTATTGATGATAAGTGATTATTGAAATAAAGTGATTGATGATTTATGAAGTGCCAGTCAAAATAGTAATGAAATATTTCACATCATTGAGGATAGCATACATGAAAAAATTGGGAAATAACCATGTTGGCAAAGACGTGGTAAGAAAGTAATCCTCATTCTCTGTTGGTAGGAATGTTTACTGATTCAACCTCTATGGAAAGCAACGAAAATTTCTTTGAAAAGTACAAATAAAACTCCTATATATCTAGCAATATCACTTCTTGGCATCTTCTTCCAAAACACACACACAAAATAAATGTTAATCTGAAAGGAGATATGCATACCTATGCTCATCCAGCACTTAAGATAATAACAATATGTGGAAAACCCCTAATTGTCCAACTACTGATGAATGAGTGAAGTAATTGTGGTATCATTACACACTGAAACAGTATGCAGCTAGAGAAAAAATGGAATTATATAATTTGCCACCATCTAGATGAAACTAGAAGATATCATACTGAGTGAAGACAGAAAAAGGACAGATGAAGAATGATATTTCTCATATGTGGGATATGAATAGGTAGTAAAGGAGAAACAAATGGCTGAAGACCACAAATCAGAAGAGTTGGCAGGAGGTGAGATGGGTGGATGGAAGTCACCTTTGGGCACTGGCAGAAGGAAGCAGGTACACAGGTGGTCTATGTGCTTTTGGAATAATTTATGTATGTTTGAAACTACCATTAACAGGATTGTATGACACAACCATCAGTTAAAATGTAGTGTAATAAAATACTTGGAATTTTAAGCTGCTGAGTTAAAAAAATTAAATTTATATATAAAATTATACCAATATAGAACATATCAACAATGCTTAATTCCATTAATTAATTATTGGTTGAAATGACAATTGAAGGATTCATTATGTTATATATAAAAATAAAATTAATTATAATTGCATGTCTTTCAAAATATGGTTATAAAACTTATTTAACTTAATGTCATTTATTTGTGTTGCTATAGACATTCTTCTAGATTGCCAAGGATACTAGCAACATAATTTTGATTAGCAGTAATTAATCTATCCAATTTATTTCAACATTGAATTTCTACAGCCAAAATATCATTTTAATATGAAATTAAAGAACCTATGTTTATTTTTACATTAAAAAGTTTACACACATATTCATCCATATATGTATATATGCTTGGCAAGCCTCTCCGTAGCATATCCAGCAACAGTGATGGGTCTCATTCCCCTGACCCTGAAAGAGCCTTCAGTGCAGCACCACTAGGAAGAATAAGTAAAGAGAGTCTGCTAAAATCTCAGGGTTAGGACAAATGGAGACTTATTGGTGCCCACTTGAGCAAATCTATGATCAACATGATGACAGTAATACAGTGATACAGTGATGTATGTTATATTTTCATTGATATATCTTCAGTTCACAAGATAATAATATGATTTAGGAGTACAATTTCCTCATATTTCTCCTCTTATATTCAGTGAATTGCCTTCCTTTCTTGGCACTCTCAGTTTACCACTCAGAGCCCAAGGGTTTGTTTTTCTTTAGTTTTGTTCTTCTGTTCTTTTCACAAAGAACCCTGAATTTAATATGTGTTCTTAACATTATGCAAAGTTTGTTCAAATCTGTCTTATGTTTGTTTCCTCTGCTATACACACATACTGTTTTGATGTCAGTTTTTGTCAGAATTAGCCTACATATCTGACAGTCATTTCAATTAAATATGCTGTGGAAAATCTAGAGTAATTTGGTACTTTCCAAAAAAATGTGGGTGTAACTCATAATAGTATCCAAACCTTTCATAATTAGATTGATTAAAGTGTACTTTGGCCTCAACATAGATGTTCAGCTCAGTTAGAATTTTCTGGAGAATTTGGCTAACTTGTTTTTCAGCTGTTTCAAATGGATTAATTATCCAATGTAGTTTATTAAACTAAATTTTGAAAAAATATAATCATCCTCTTTTTTGTAACCACTCAGATGAAATCAACTCATTTAACTTCAACTTGTCTAACTTTGTCTAACTTTTGATATGATAAAAGCTGTAACAAAAAGCAAAAACCTAATGTTAAGTAGCGTTTTGTAAATTTTATTATTCTGCTAATAGTAAAATTGGTTTATTTCTATATATTATATTATTATATAGAAATAATATTATTTCTATATGTTATAAATATTACCAAACTGTAGTGATAGCATGGCGGGTAGGGCATTTGCCTTGCACTCGGCCAACCCGGATTCAATTCCTTTGTCTCTCTCAGAGAGCCTGGCAAGCTACCAAGAGTATCCCGCCTACACGGCAGAGCCTGGCAAGCTATCCGTGGGGTACTTGATATGCCAAAATAGTAACATCTCACAATGGAGACATTACTGGTGCCTGCTCGAGCAAATCTATGAATAACAGGATGACAATGCAGTGAAGTGCAGTGCTTTATTATTTGTATCATCTTTATCAACCTTACCTATGTACATGAGCAGTAATGACTCATTTTTTACACAGGAAAAAATTTCTTTATCTATGAAATTTTGTTCGATAGGAGCGATAGCACAGTGGATAAAACATTTGCCTTGCTCGTGGTCTACCTGGGCAAATGAACAACAGGACGACAGTGCTACAGTGCTATGAAATTTTGTTTAACTGCTATTTATTATACAGTAATCTTGACTTTATAATATTATTGAACTTAGAAGTGCTTTATCAAGCTTCCAAGTACTTTACTCACTGTACTATCTCTCTGGCCCAGTCAAGTACTAGAGATATAATACTGCTTTGTAATGATAAGCATAAACATATGCTTAAAATATTGTTCTAACAAAATATTTTCTTTTTCTTAGGTTATTTTGGGAATTTTACTTTTTTTTACAATTACAGATTTATATATTTTTGTGCTCATGTTTCCCTCATACAAAGTTCGAGAACCCATCCCTTCACCAGTGCTCATTCTCCCCCACAAATAAACCCAGCATCCCTCCAACCCTCCCCAATCCCATCCCCCCTCACCCTTAGGTGTTGTGGTTTAACAAAATATTTTCTAACAAAAACATATGCTTAAAATATTTTCCTAACAAAATATTTTCTAACAAAATATTTTTAGAATAAAATAAATATTTTATTCTAATATAAAAATAACACTTCAATATCTGGAAACAAATTTTCTTTGTTTCTCATTTTACTTATTTTAATGTATTGTGATGTTATGTAACAAAGTATAACCAGCCCGGCAGCCAACCTCCACAACCCAACCGCTGCCACACTCCAGGCCGCTTTCCACATGCTTGACCGAGCCTCACACATGAGTGAAGTCCCACAGAACCAGGTAATGCAGAATTTTGTGACCTTGGACTCTGGGCTCAACAGAATCTTGGAGGAGATAGCCTCTGCCTGCTTCCCCCAGTCTCCGGTGACCCAGGGATCACAACCATAAGCCACCTCCTGCTGGTGCAAGATAATCTCCTCATCAGCCACTGTCTAGAACTGAAGGCTGCTTCTCCCAGAAGGGAGCATAAAATGATGCCCCCCAAAACATGCCACCAGACTCCACACCAGGCTCTTTTCACCTGGCACATCCCAGAGGGGGGCGGGTGAGAGTCCTCCCAGCCCCAAGGGACCCAGCTCCAGCAGCTGATTTCCACAACCCAAACGCCACCATGCTCCAGGCTGCTTTCCACACGCTCAGGCCGAGCTTCACATATGAGTGAACATTTCCTGGACACATCAAACGACTAATTTTATTTTATTTCTTTTAAACCCGTACTAATTTTCCATACCTTTCAGAGAGCCTGGCAAGCTACCGAGGATATTCTGCCGCATGGCAGAGCCTGACGAGCTACCCGTGACATATTGGATATGCCAAAAACAGTAGCAATAACGTGCTCTTCACGTCCCTGGAGTGAGCAGATGCCATTGGGCTATACTAGCATGCGACAGGGATGAAAGGAGACATTACTGGCATCCACTCGAGCTATCGATGAGCAACAGGATAACAGTGATACAGTGATGTAACAAAATAAAAATAATTCTCAAAAAGCAGTTTAAGGGATAAAATTCCTTTTGAGTTATTTTTAGCTATTATGCAAAGTGTCTTATCATTATATTAAAAATAATTAGACTTTTTATTTGACTTGGTATGCTTACAATAATCTGGTGACTGTAATTCAGTTTTTTAACCTTTTCTTACAAATTTCAGAATGGGATCAATTTCCAGTGCTCCTCTGGGTATGACCTAAAAGAAAGTGAACAATTTAATGCCTTTTATTATATTAATCCGGTTGAAAAATCATAATGAAATCAATTTTACACTTGATCTTAGCCAAAAGGCCGAGAAGCGATAATAATGAAATCAATTTTAGATCATTTTTTTCATTTCCAAGAAAAGTGCTCTACCAGATAGCAGTCATTTTCAGTTTTCTTCGCGTCTTTTCTCAGCCCTAGACATGACTAAACTACTCTCTATCTCTGTAATTTGCCTATTCTGGACATTTTATGTCGTTGAAATTGTACTGTAGGTGATCTATCATGATTGGCTTCTTTCGCTTAGCATGTTCTCAAGGTTCATACACATTGTAGCATGTATTAGTCTTTCATTTTTCTAATGACTGATTAATAGTCCATTATAGGGATATATCATATTTTCTTTATCTGTTATTTGGGTTGTTTCTACTTTTTGACTTATGAATAAATAGTACTTCTGTCAATATTTGTGTACATTGTAGGGATGCTCACTGGCAATCCTCAGAGACCATTACTAGCTCAATGCTCCGGGATCATTTCTTGCAGTTGTTGGAGGACATGTAGTTCCAGCAGTCGAACCTGAGCCTCCAGTATGCCTGTATGCAGAGCATGCACTGCAGCCCTTCGAGCTGTCTCTCTGACCCATCTGTTTAAACTTTTGAGCATCTATCACTTTTCTAAAGTGGCTGCATCATTTTACTTTTTCATACCAAAGAGTAGGAGGGTTTAGATTTCTCCACATTTTTGTGGGGGCCACAGTCAGCAGTGCTCAGAGCTAACTCTTAGCTTTGCACTCAGGGATCACTCCTGGCAGGTCTTAGGGACCATATGGGGTGATGGGATTCAACCTTGGTCAGTTGCATGCCAAGCAAGTGTCCTTCCTGCTGTTCTGTCTCTCCAGTCCCTTCTCCACATTCTTGTCAAAACTTACATCTTTTTACCACCTCACACCACAGAGACTGGCACACATCCAAAAGAACAAAAGCAACTGCTGTTGGAGAGGATGTGGGGAGAAAGGGACCCTTCTACACTGCTGGTGGGAATGCCGGCTAGTTCAGCCCTTTTGGAAAACAGTATGGACGATTCTCAGAAAACTAGAGGTTGAGCTCCCATTTGACCCAGCAATACCACTGCTGGGAATATATCCCAGAGAATCAAAAAAGTACAATCGAAACAACATCTGCACATGTATGTTCATCGCAGCACTGTTTACAATAGCCAGAATCTGGAAAAAACCCGAATGCCCCAAAACAGATGACTGGTTGAGGAAACTTTGGTACATCTATACAATGGAATACTATGCAGCTGTTAGAAAAAAGGAAGTCAAGAATTTTGTAGTTAAGTGGATGGGCATGAAAAGTTTCATGCTGAGTGAAATGAGTCAGAAAGAGAGAGACAGACATAGAAAGACTGCACTCATCTATGGTATATAGAATATCAGAGTGGGAGACTAATACCCAAGAACCGTAGAAATAAGTACCAGGAGGTTGACCCCCTGGCTTCGAGGCTGGCCTCACGTTCCGGGGAAAGGGCAACTCAGAGAAGCGATCACCAACTACATTGTAGTCGAAGGCCATGTGGGGGAAGGGAGTTGCGGGCTGAATGAGGGCTAGAGACTGAGCACAGCGGCCACTCAACACCTTTATTGCAAACCACAACAGCTAATTAGAGAGAGAGAACAGAAGGGAATGCCCTGCCACAGTGGCAGGGTGGGGTGGGGGGGAGATGGGAGTGGGGAGGGTGGGAGGGACGCCGGGTTTACGGGTGGTGGAGAATGGGCACTGGCGAAGGGATGGGTTCCCGAACTTTGTATGAGGGAAGTATAAGCACAAAAGTGTATAAATCTGTAACTGTACCCTCACGGTGATTCTCTAATTAAAAATAAATAAATTATAAAAAAAAAAACTTACATCTTTTGTTTTGTTTTCGGAGGCCACACCTACTGGTGTTCAGGTCAACCAGTTGAACTATTTATCTGATACATACCTGTCTTTTTTTATTACTGTCATCTTGATATGAAGAGGTCTCTTCTTATGGTTTAGCTTCTTGGGGCCATATGAGATGCTGCGGATTGAACCTTGGTCTAGTGTGTGCAAGGCATGCACTAGCTCTCCTGCCCCTGTTTAAAAGCTATTAGTGTGGATTTAAAAGCTATTAGTATGTCTCAACTTGCTCTGGCTGACAACCTCAGCTCACATCTAGCTTCCAAATGTTGGTTTTGTCTACTCTCTGATTTTGTTTCTTTATATCATACATATGAGTTAGATCATATGGTATTTTTCTTTTTCTTTTTTTTAAATTTTATTTTTATAAAGTTGCTCACAATAATATATTACATTCAATATTGCAACACCTTCCCACCACCATTATTCCAAATTTTCCCACCACCACCCAAGCCTGCAACAAAGGCAGATACTGAATCATTTATTTTATATTTTTTGTTGGCTCAAGGCGATGCACAGGGGTTACTCCTGGTTCTACACTCAGGAATTACTCCTGGCAGTACTCAGGGGACCATATGGGATGCTGGGATTCGAACGCGGGTTGGCCGCGTGCAAGGCAAACGCCCTACTGGCTGTGCTGTCGCTCCAGCCCCACATTTCTTAAATAAACTCTTTTTATGCCAGCTTCAGATTGTTATATTATATTATGATAATTGGATCTACATATACATATTAACATCTACATATTTTCAGTTATTTTGAACAAATATTAGAATGACCATTTACATATTTCAATGCAAAAGTCAACAAAATTCCTCAATAATACACAGAGAGTGACCATTAATTGTTTCTGCAGCCAATATCTGTCCTCCCTTCAAATAGAAGAGGAAATGAACATCTAATAAGTGATTAGTATTGGAAAACTATTGAAATATTCAAACTTACAACATCACCTAGAACTATTTTAAAATAAAGGGATATCTCTAAGATGATAAAATAACTTGGTCCCAGGCCACAGTGCATGTCACATTTGATTAACCCCTTGGGCCCCATAATCCTGCCTTCTGTCTTAGTTTATAAACTCTTCATATGCTCACAAGTTTTTCTAATAAAAAGTCACTTTATTAATCATTTATTTTTATATTTTTGTTTTCTGGGCACACCCTGCAGTGCTCAGAGCTTATAATACCTGACTCTGCATTCAGGGATCACCCCTGATAAGCTCTGGAGAGCATTCAAGGTACCTGGGATCAACTAAGGTCAACTGTGTACAAAGCAAGTGCCTTCTCTTCTGTACTCTCTCTATATCCCCAAACACTTCATTTAAATTCCAGAAAAATCTAGAGCTCCTTTCCACCAGAATATCAAAACTACTTTGTAAATTATGTTTCAGTGCCTTTAGTAACAACTTTTAAAAATCTCCCCCCTTTGTTTTTGTGACTCTACTCAACTTATTCTCTGTTGCAGTATTCTGCTTTCCCTAATTATGTTGCTCTCTAATATACCTATTGATAGCCTATCAATTGAGAACTGAGAGTTTGAAAACTAGCTAAGTATTTCATTTTGTGCTTATAAGGCATTATTGATTTTTCTTAAATAGATACATCAAAAAGTTGTACTGTAATAAAAAGAGCTCTGGACTGTTGATGATTTCACAAGTACAAATTTGATAATATCCCATTTCTGGAGTCTCATCGTCAGTAGGAATTAAATTTATAAAATTATTTATGGACTCTTCAATTGCAATATTACATTTTTTGAGATTCTATGTTCATATTCATTTGAGCACCCATATGTTATTTGTTCTGTTCACTTACATTTTATTCAAAAGCAAATTATATGGTGGAATGTGTTGAAGAGTTATTTCTCATATTCCTTTGGTCACTCAGAATTTTGTTAATCTCTTACATTAACATTTTCTCACCCTTAAAGAGAATTTTGGTTCCAGTAGTGTAATCATTAGTCCTTGATATCAATGTAGGTTTTCCTTGTGAAGATAATTTTTTTGCAATTTTACTTTGCTAATTGGTCCAATCAGTGTTTCCTCTTGAAGCTTCCCAAATTTCCATTCAAATCATTTTTCTTAAATTTCCTATAACAATAATTTTCTATTATTAGGAACTAATAACCCCTCTGGTTCTGGTCTCCAGTAACTGAAAGTACTCCATATTTTACCTGCAATTAATAATTCTTATCATGGGCTGGAGAGATGGTTCAATGAACTGAATTCAAGCTTTGCAACAGGAAACCCGAGTTTAAAACCCACCACCGCATGGTCCCCCAAGCACTACTAGAAGCATCCCTGAAGCATAGAACCAGGAGTAGCTACTGGCCATTGCTAATTTTGGCCCCCAAACAAAAAATTATGAAAAATTATATTTTTAAGAATGAGATTTGATCCATTTGTGAAGATTTAAAATTTAGAAAGAAGGCGAAGTATCTCTGGCCTAAATACTGTCTATCAGAGTTTAATGCTATCTCCAAGACTGCTAATTATCTTCATTATCATGGTCACTACTATGTCCTTTTCCTTTCTTCCATAAATCCAACATTTCACCAAGCTCTAAATCTCACTAGAGAAACAAAGATTCCAGTATTAAGAAGGCAGGAAAAGCAAGTTGCACAAATAATATCTTTTCTGCATTCTTAGTATTGATAAATTTTAAAGGTTTTATTTGTGTGGGTAAATATTATGACGTTAGAGATTTGCATTTAAAATTATTATAGTTTACAGCACATTAACAATGGTGTTAACCTTTATGGTTTTTATGTGTGTACTTGGGACACTTCAACACCATCAAAGTGACCAGTACCCACTAACAGTGTCATTATATTACTTAGAGTCCACTTCTTTATTCCTTACAACTCACTCCCCTTCCTGCTTGGTATTCAGAATTCTGATATGTGGAGTCAAGGTCTTATTATCATTGAATGCTGTATATTTTTTTGTTCTGTTTCTCTGTATGACACAGTTAAGTGACATAATTGGTATTCATTCTTTCTCTGACTTATTTCACTTGACATAATGCCCTCCAGTTTCTTCTAAGTTGTAGTAAATTATAAAATTATAAATTTTCATTGTTATTATGGCTGCATTATATTTTTTTGTTAATTTTATTGAATCAGCGTGAGATAGTTACAAGCTTTCATGTTTGGGTAACAATCACAAAATGATCAAACACCCATCCCTCCACCAGTGCATATTTTCCAACAATATCCCCAGTATATCCCCCCTTTCCCACCCTCCCCCTGCCTCCATGGCAGACAATATTCCCCATACTCTCTCTCTACTGCATGGCTTGCAACACAAACACTGAGAGGTCATCATGTTTTTTTCTATTATCTACTTTCGGCACACATCTCCCATCCCAACTGATTCCTCCAGTCATCATTTTCTTAGTGATCCCTTCTCTATTCCATCTACCTTCTCCCCTTCTCCCCTCCACTCATGAATCAGGCTTCCAGCTATGGGGCAATCCTCCTGGACCTTGTATCTATCTACTGCCCTTGGGTGTCAGTCTCATGTTATGTTATTTTATACTCCACAAATGAGTGTAGTTCTTCTATATCTGTCCCCCTCTTTCTGACTCATTTCACTTAGCATGATACTCTCCATGTCTATCCATTTATAAGAAAATTTCATGACTTCATCTCTCCTAACAACTGCATAGTATTCCATTGCGTACATGTACAAAAGTTTCTTTAACCAGTCATCTGTTCTAGGGCACACGGGTTGTTCCAGATTTAGGCTATTGTGAACAGTGCTTCAATGAACATATATGTACAGATGTCATTTCTACTGTGCTTTTTTGCATCCTCGGGATATATTCCCAAAAGTGGTATTGCTGGGTCATATGGAAGCTCAATTTCTAGTTTTTGAAGGACTGTCTATATGACATTGAAGCTAAAAGCATCTTTAAGGATGAAACAGCACTGACCATGCAAGTGGAAGCAAACACAAACAGATGGGACTACACCAACCTAAGAAGCTTCTGCACTTCAAAAGAAATAGTGACCAAAATACAGAAAGAGCCCACAGAATGGGAAAGAATATTTACCCAATACCCATCTGATAAGGGATTAATACTAAGGATTTACAAGACACTAGTAGGAACTGTACAAGAAAAAAACCTCTAGCCCCATCAAAAAATGGGGAGAAGAAATGGCCAAAAGGCACATGAAAAAAAATGCTCCACATTGCTAGTCATCAGGGAGATGCAAATCAAAACAACAATGAGATACCGTCTCACACCACAGAGACTGGCACACATTCAAAAGAACAATAGCAACCAGTGCTGGCATGGATGTGAGGAAAAAGGGATGCTCTTTCACTGTTGATGGGAATGCTGACTGGTCCAGCCTTTCTGGAAAACTATATTTCATATGTACATATACCACAACTTCTTAATACATTCATCTGTAGTTAGAAATTTGAGTTGTCTCAATATCCTGGCTATTATACTAAAGACTACAATGAAGATTGTAGTCTTTAGTATAATAGTATGTAGATGTGCGTTTATATTCAAATAGATGTGTTCTTTTATTTGGGGAGTAGATACCAAATAGAATTTCTGAGTAATAAGGAAGGTATTCTTTCAATTTTTTGAGAAATCTTCATGCAATTTTCTAGATAAGCTAAAACAAATAAAACTACCAACAGTAATTGAGGGTTCTTTTTTCAGCACATACCCACCAATACTGGTGGTTTATAATTGTTTTGACTATGCTTTTCTCATTAAAGTGAGAATTGTATTTTCTCAATTAATCTCAATGACGAATTGCATTTTCCTAGTAATACATGATAATGGCACTTTTTTCATATATCTACTGACTAACCATATCTCATTATAATGAGAAGTGTTTGTTCATTTCTCCTTATTTTGATAAGGCTATTAGATTTTGGCTGTTTGAGAAAGCTGTTTCATCTTGAATATTAACACATTGTCAGATATATCATGTGCAAATAATTTCTCACATTATTAGTGTCTTTATCTTTTTGTCTTATGTTAATTATTTATTAACATGGTGTTCTTTAACTCAGTGGTTGCACTATACATATTTAAGTTTTATTAAAGTTAATATATCGAATGGACTGGAGTGATAGCACAGTGAGTAGGGCATTTGCCTTGCACATGGCCGACCCAGTTTTGATTTCCCTCATCCCTCTCGGAGAGCCCAGCAAGCTACCAAGAGTATCCCACGCACATGGCAGAGCCTGGCAAGCTCCCCGTGGTGTATTCAATATGCCAAAAACAGTAACAACAAGTTTCAATGGAGACATTACTGGTGCCCACTCGAGCAAATTGATGAACAACGGGATGGCAGTGCTACAGTGAAATATATTGAACAAATTCTGGTAAAGCTTAAAAACAATTACAATAATCTCCTACCTTATAAATACTTATATATTGGAAGTTTTATATAAATTTATGCATATATATAGCTTATTTTATGCTGTGATAATAAAAGGTAGGTATAAATTATAAGAGATAAATAATATCTATGTTTCATATATATAATTGGATGAGAAACTAAATTTGATACTTAAGGAATTGATAGTGCCTATTTTCAATATCATCAAAGCAATTAGCTTGATTTTAAATAATACAAAATAAAATTAATTTTTTTATAAGAACAGAAAAACTATTATGTCAAATTCCTTATTAGAGCCAAGAAGTTGCATGTATTAATATTTATAGCAGAAAGCAGTTAAAATTCTGAAAAATTAACTTACATTTATTATTAAAATTTAACATAAAAACTAAAAACAAGAATTCAAAGTGTAAGTGATACTCATTGTACAAGAGTGAGAAAAATATCCTTTAAAGTGTTGGAGAGATTAATCAAGAATCTGGATTATATTCCTTTGCATAGAGAGAGATATAGTACTTGAGCTCCACATGGTCCCCTAGCACCAAGTGAGCAATACCCCAAGCACAGTGCTGGAAAATAGTTGCCAAGGACAGTAAGCTATGACCCCAAAATAACTGAATAAATTAATTTTAAAACTCATACTTAAAGGTCAATTTCTTACATTTGTAAATACATGCACTAGAATATTTTCATATAAATTATGACGGTGCAAATTTAAACATTTTATACTGTAAATAAAGGGCTGATTATAAAAAAGAAATGATATAAAAACAAACATCTAGGACAGATTATTTATAAATATACCTTTCTCTACAATAGTCATGGTTTTAGTTCTAAGAACAATTGTTGCTTTCTATAGCACAGAATTACTGCACATAGGCCTGATAATTATCAGGTAAAGGTAAAGTAATTCTCTTTACCTTTGACTTCTAGAAAGTTATATGCTTGGTCCTAAAAATGTGAAACATAATTATAATGCTTAATCTCACTAACAATGTAGAAAAGATTCACTGTCGCTGAAAATAGCAATGATCTCCAGGTAGGGAGATAGCACAGAGAGTATGGCCTTGCATACAGCTGACCTGGGTTTGATCATGGGCACTCCATATGGTCTCCTGAGCCTACCAGAAGTAACCCAAGCACAGAACAAGGAGTAAGCCCTGAACACTGGAGGGTCTGGTTCCCAAACAAAAACAAAAAAAGACCAATATACCTAAGCTCCCTATGGCAAGGGAGAAAGGACAAACCAATGTTATTCTACATCAATGTTATATTCAGACACTAAAATTCTGTGGTTTTTACTATCATGACTCAAAAATCCTAAAATGAGTAAAATGGGAAACACTTGTACTATATTCTTTTAACCCACCATGAATATATTGGCCTTTTCTCAAAATATATCCCTATATCACCGTATCACTGTCATCCCGTTGTTCATCAATTTACTCGAGAAGTTGCCAGTAATGTCTCCATTTGTCCCAGACCTGAGATTTTAGCAGCTTCTCCTTACTCATCTTCCCCAATGATTGGAGGCTCTTTCAGGGTCAGGGGAATGAGACCTGTTATTATTACAGTTTTTGCATATCAAATATGCCACGGGGAGCTTACCAGGTTCTACCATATGGGTGGGATACTCTTGGTAGCTTGCTGGGCTCCCAGAGAGGCATATATACTTATTCCTTCTATGATGATATGTGATTCATGGCCGTGTGGTCCAGGAATATGTTCACTCACGTGTAAGGCTCGGCCCTAGCATGTGGAAAGCAGGCTGGAGTGTGGTGGCATTTGGGTAGTGAAGGTCGACTGCCGGGACTGGTTCCCTTGGGGCCAGGATGACTCTCACCTGCACCCCTCTGGGGCATACCGAGTGAAAACAGCCTGGCACGGAGTCTGGTGGCATGGTTATGAGGGCCTCATTTTATGTTCCTCAAAAAATATATATATATTTTTGTATGTGTACTTTTTATTACTGCCTGGTGGTGCTTTTTTTCTAAATTTTTCTATTGATGAATTCGTGGTTTACAATAGTATTGATTTGTCATGCATGTAATTCCAACACCACACCTATCACCAGTGTACTCACCCCCTCTCCTGAGGACTCTAACTCCTCTCCCTTTCAATCCTCCTTGCATAACTCAATTGTATGGATCAGGTCTCCCATTATGTTCCCTTTGGATCATTTTTGCTGCCTTGCTCTGTATCTTTAAATCCCACATGTGAGAGAGATATTTCTGTATCTATCCCTTTCCTCCTGATTGACTTCACTCAGCATAATATCTTCTAGTTTCATGTACATTCTTGAAAAGTCATGATTTTCTTGTTTCTTCGAGTTACATAGTTCACTGTGTGTATATGCTACAACTTCTTGATCCGTTCATCTGTAGTTGGGCATTTGGGTTGCTTCCATTTCTTTTCTGTTGTACTAGGTGGGGCAATAAACATGTTCATCCATATATCCTTTTGAGGCATAGATGTTAAGAAATGGTACCACTGGATAGTTTTGGTAGTTCTATTTCTATTTTTTCCAGATAAATATTCATATTGATTTCCATAGAGGCTGAAACAGACAACATTTCCATCAACAGTGGGCAGGTGTTCCATTTTGCACTGCAGTTCCACCAACACTAGCTGTTTCCAAAATTTTGGATATGTGTTATTTCACAGGACTGAGATGTTGATGTTGGTGTGCAAATATTCTCTCCCAGTCTGTGTGATGCCTTTTCTTTTGGCCATCATTTATTTGGCAGTGCAGAAGCTTCTAAACTTGAGACATAGTACCATTTGTTCTTTTTCTTTGTTTGGTCAATGCCACTGAATAATTGAAGTTGACTAAGTTTGATATCATGAAGGTTTCTGCTTTTGTTGTACTCATACACTATTTATGGACCCAGGATTTCATATCGAAGTCCTTAATCCACTTTGAATTGACTTTTGTGTATGGTGTGAGATCAGGTTTTAAGCTGTTTTTTTTTAAAAAACATGTGACTTACCAATTTTCCTATCACCATATGCGAAGACGTTTTTCTTGCTCCACTTCCTAATCTTAGTTCAAAGATTGGGGGACCATATACGCTGGTGTCTTTCTTTCTCTGGATTCTCAATTTTATTTCATTGTTCTGAGAGTCTGTCCTTATTCTAGTACTGCACATTCTTAATTACTATAATAGTTTTATAATATAATTTAAAATTGGGAAAAGAAAAGCCTCCTATCATTTTTATTTCAAAGTTTACTCTGGATATCAAGGGTTTTTCTTAATCACTTCATTATGTCTTCTTTTTTATTTCTTTTAGTAGTGGATTGTAGTTTTCTTTGTTTCAGTATTTTGTATTTGGGGATTATTCTCTGGGAGCAAGGGCACAATTGGTGGTGCTCAGGGATTTTTCCTAGCATTTAGGCACCTGGCTAGGCTTGGGAGACCATATAGAATGGTGGGGATTGAGCCCTGATCAGCAGCCTGCTAGGCAAGTGCCCTCCCCACTATACTCTCTCTCAAGCCCCAATAGTGAATTATAGTTTATTTACATATATCTTTCACCACGTTTTAAAGCTGGTTTCCATATAAATGATTTTTCGGCCAATTTGTGAAAGCAATTCTTTTATTTTGCTTTCTATTTTATTGCAAAAATAATTTTATTCAATTGTTATTTCATACTTTTAATCAGATAATAAAATTTATAATTACGTTAATTTACAAATTTTGTGGGTATTTAATTTTACCATAGATTTTTTTCTTTTTGAGTGTGCAGAATCACACCAAACTATGATTAGGGGTAACACCTAGTGTCAGGGAAAGAATCCAAGTCAATGAGTCATGAAAATCCAAGTCATGAAAAGCAAAAGGCTTACCTTGTACTATCTCTCTGGCCTCTCACCAAAGTTTTTATGAAAAATAATAATCAGTTTAAGGGCTTTGTAAAAGGCTTAAATCCTTCCATAGAAGGATTAAATGCAACAGTTTTGTGATTATTATAACAAATCAATGTTTTGTTTGGTATACAATTTTAGATTATTAGTGGGATAAGTAAATATAAACACTCTATGTCTTCATTCAGCTGGTACTCAACTCTCAATCAAGCCAAATAATAACTACTGGGTATCAAGAGACATAAAAGGTGATCAAACCAAAGTGACTTTTCAGAAATGAAAGCAAGCTAAAGAAATTCTGACATTCGCAATTTATAATTTTTTCCTGTTTCCCCATAAAATTTTTCTAACTATTTTTTACCCAGCTAACAGTGAGCCATGCATTTTTGGGCTTCGTTTCCAAACAATTCAATATGAATGTATTCAAATCACTTTTATCATGACTCTGCACTATTCCTAATGATGACTGAATTGTCAATATCCCTCTCATGTACTTTATATATGACAAACCAGCATCCTTTTCCCTTACAAAGACAGAATTTCTCATTCTGAAAAGTTTTATTTTACTTCCACTAAACTCTTTTTATAACTAAAATGGCGTTTTGAAAATTAATAATGGCAAAAATGACATTTTTCTAGCGTAAAAGCGTACAGGTTCTAGATAGCAGTGTATAGTCTCTTGAAAATCTGCTCTGTGATGGAGGAGTTTGATGTCAAATGATTTTGTCAACAGAATCTGCACCACCCCAGGCTCTGTTAGGTGTTTGTAGTGAAATATAGTTATGAAATGTTCTGAGAAAGCAATCACTTCTGCATTGTCTAGCCTGAGGAATTGGTACTCTCCTTGCTCGCTCAGCCCACCATTCTCACCTGCTGGCTGTCATTTTAAGAAGGACCTTGATTGTAAGTGGCCTTAGCTACAGAATAGCTCTAAAGATTTTTTTTTTCTAAGTTCAGCCTATTTTTCCTTGTCTTCCAGTTTTCTGACTTCAACTCCTAGGAACAGAAAAATAAATGAATGTATAGGTTAGGTGTGTGTATGTATATACTTATATGTACCTGTAGTATGCACCCGTGTATATTTACATTGTATATTTGTTAGATATTTAAATTAAAATATTTGATATAATTATAGAAAAAGGTTTTTTTCCAATCTCATAAATCTGTTTTATATTGATTGATCCTCTTTCACTTTATTATTTCATTCATCTTTCAATACATTTAGAAATCTTAAAACATGACAAATATTTCTTAACAATTTTTCCAGGACTCATGGTTAGAAAACACTCAACAATGTAGCTTTGCAACTAGGTCAGATAGAAACTCCCTGGAGGAAGCAAGAAATATATCTATCATTTTTATATGCTTATTACTAGAAGCACATTTGAAATCTTATTAATGTTGAGAATGGTGGGATTTTTATTTCCTTTTCCTTTTGGCTAATGACTTATTTACATATTGATTTATTCCATGGGGCTTGGGGGGGAAAAAAACCAGCAGCAAATGGGCACCCAACTGATGAATAAAACACTATTAAAAGGTATTCTTCTTATGAAAATTCTTCTTTTGTTTCATTAACAACTTGAAAAATTATCACTGTGTCATGAAATAATTGCTAGATGACATATGGCTACTTCATCAGCATTGTTCACTGCTGGCAGGATCATAGCGTCATTGGACTTGCAAATGCAGGTTTTGACTTATGGTGGCTTAGTGTAATGTATGAAAATCGGTGATGGGGTGTTTCAAACCAAGAATTTAACTCTGATTTTCATGCATGCATAGTACTTGCCGGCATCATGAACTAAAATACATGATCCGCTTTCTGTGTTTTCTATTTTTTTGTGAAGTTTGCTTTGGGTTTTGAAAAAAGTTTTATAAGAAATGAAAAATATTATGTTAAGCATGTTTTCTCTATATTTAAATATAATTCTTCTAGTGATATTGCTAACGTTATTATAGTGTTCATCTAAACTACATTTTTCTTATGATTTCCAAGAAATACATCTCTTTCTAGGAAATATCAGCTCTCAATGTTGGTTTGGTATAATGTTGGTAAGGCTATAATAAATAAAAATACTGTTTTGAACAAAAGCATTACCCCCATAAAAATTTTTATCTGGAAATAGTAAATAGTGGATATGTTTAAATATATTTCCTTATTAAATTGCAACCAAATATAGGGATATTACAGTGTTTTAAAATGGCAGCTCTTTTACCAACATCAATAGCTTTTCAAACAATATTGATTTCGAAGATAGTGCACAAGTTATTTTTTAATAAAACAGCATTTGCACATATATTAAAAATAAATAGAAATACATAAGCAAAACATCTACAAATTTTGCTTGCATTGTAGATTCAACAAAATGACAATTCAACCTTGAAATAACATCAGTGTTACTAAACTCAGCTGAGTAATATATATATATACATATATATTTACATTATGTATATATGTATATATGGAATCTAGATTCTCTCTATATATTTCATGTATATATACACATTCCACTATTTACTATTTTCAACTATGTCTATGTTAAGCAAAGCTTGTATTTCTGTTATCATTTTCACCAAAGTCTCTATGTAATGCAACCAATTTTGCTTTGCTGGCTTCCTGATTCCTGGATTACTTTGTTGAAATGAATATCATTGACATGGTAAAAAAGCAAGTATCAGGATATGCGCACTGCTCCTGCTAAATTTGGCAATTTCAATCCTACCTAAGATTAGGAACCTATATATATATGTATATATGTATATATATAAACTGTGAATATATATATTATATGGAATATATATGTGGAATATATCTGGATATAATCTTAATATGATCAAGTTTTTATTATAATACCACATGTTGCTCATATTAAGTTGTTCATAACAGTTGTTTCAGGAAATTAATGTTCCAACATCAATCTTACCACCAGTGTGACCTTCCAACCACCAAGGTCTCAAATTTCCAACCCTGCCCCTTTAGCAGACACAAGCAAATTTACTTCACATTGCTTGTTACATTACAAAGGCAAATGGTATTATTAAAATCAGATCGATTAAAGTCAATTTGTGATAAATAAAGGAATATATGTGTGAATATATTATGTATATTACATGTGATATATATATGTATATGGAATCTAGGCAGTGATTCAGTCAATGGGGCAGAATGGTTGGTTTAGTAATGGGGTCCAATGATGCACTGCTTCTGAATCAGGCCCTGAGATGCTGGAGACCATTATATCCACCTTGCAGATATTCAGGAGGTAACAGAACTACATCTGGTAGTTATGGGTAGCAACTTCTGTTACACTGGGGACCACACAATTCTGTGGAGCAAACCACTGTGCATGCAAGAATATAGCCCTGGCGTCTATGCTATTTCTTTGCCCAGAAAAACAATTCTTTAGACAGGGCATTCTGAAGAAATTTGCTGATTTCATTTATCTTATTTAAAATATGTTTAAAATACCCTGAATTTGTTATTTCTTATTTTTAGAAGACTAAACTAAGCTCCAAAGTTTAGTGGAGCTTAAATTACATTAAAAGCTTAAAGCAGTCGATAAAAGAGTTAATATCATATTTCATTTCTTCTTCTATTATAGTATATTTACAGTATTCTGCTGCAAATTAAAGAGTAAAATCAACATACACACACATAAACATACACACACAGATACACACGTAATCAGCTATGTCTACGATCTAGCAAAGTTTGTATTTTCATTATCATCTTTCAACAAAAGTCTCTATGTAATGAATCCAATTTTGCCTTGCTGGCTTCCTGATTCCTGGATTACTTTGTTGGAATGAATATCACTGATATGATAAAAAGCAAATATCGGGATATGCACATTGCTCCTGGATTTGCTTCAGAGCTAAATTTGGCAATCCCAAGCCTACCTAGGACTAGGAACCAATATTATTGTGGTGAATTTTTGCTCTGAAGCTTAGGGAAAGAAAAAAATATATAATCTATCAACTCTTACATTTATTCATTAGTCTATTTCTTTGTAACTGTTTCTCTCTTCTTCCCTACAATCCATTACTTTCCGAAAATGTATTATTGAGTAGCTTTCTTCTGACTAGTCTTCCCTACTATGGAATGCCTTTTCCTTCTTGGCTACTTCTGGACTCAAAAATTTGGTCATATACACTACACTGGCTTAATAGAAGCAGTTTAGAGAGAAAAAGTAGTAAATTAAATTTGAGCAGAATCCACTTTTATTAAAGCTAGATTAAAATACAAGTAAAACTGCATAGTGGGTAATGATTTCTTATCTAATGTGACAATCTCTGTCTTCCATATAAAGAGCTATTCCATTTTTATTTAACAAATTGGTTTTATAGTTGAATTAAATCCATTCTTTCTATTTCATTTCTGTTAGTCTCAATATGTTTTTTGCTATTCTTTCCTTTATAAAGTTTCATTTTATATTACTCAAATAAATTTCAGCATTACATTAAATTTTCACTATCAACATTTCAACTACAAGTTTTGTTATTTTTATTGTCTCTTTTGATGTTAATAAACTAAAGTGTATTCAAGTAAATCACAACCTACCTTTGAATGATATTTTACTATCTCACAAAGTGATACATTATTTAACTCTCAAGATACTCTTTAATTCTGCAATCTAACTTATTCACATGACATACTCTTTATAATATAATGTGATTGTTTTTTACCTAAAATATTTTTAATAATTTATATGGATTATATAGTATATAACACCTATTGCAAATACATAACTTGTATCACTTGTCATCTCGTTGCTCATCGATTTGCTCCAGCAGGTACCAGTAATGTCTCCATTCATCCCTGTCAAGTGCTAGTGTAGACCACTGGTATCTGCTCGCTCCAGAAGCACAAAGAGCCTCAAACCATTCATTAGGGTTTTGACGAAGAAGTCTGACCATCTTCTAGGTGGACAGCCGTGCGTTCTTTTGATGTCCCATGGAATCCAGTTGGTAACAGCCCTAGTCCAGCAGTTGTCTCCAAATCACATTACGTGTCAGGCCCATCTGCTTTTCGACGCCTTGACAAACAAGACAGCGTCCCTGATTCTCGATCATCAACAGAGGTCAGAACTCCAAATTCCTTCTCTCACTTGAGTGAAACGTGAAATTCCAAGCATGGCTCTTTCGATTCCTCTTTGGGAGACATGAATACTGTTCTTAGACTGTTTTCATAGGCCCAGGTCTCTGAGGCATGTTAGTGCAGGAATAACTGTGGAGTTGAAAAGATGTGCGTAGAGCCGGAGGTTCTTCATCCTCTTAACAACTTCTTCGACGCTCCTGAAGGTGGCCCACACTGCTCTCTTCCTCCTGTGCAGTTCCAGTGCCAGATCATTCATCATGGTGAGTTCTCGACCTCCGTACACATAACTGCTTTATTTAGAGATGTTCGTTACATTGAGAGCAAATGAAATGTCAGAAATTAGTCCGTTTCTCATGAACATTGTTTTTGTGAGATTCAGCTGCAGTCCAACCTTTCCACACTCACTGTCGAAGTCGGCCAGCATTTGTGCAACTTGGCTAATGTTCAATGTTATTAGAACAATGTCATCAGGCAAGCAGAGGTGGTATAGTTGGCAACCATCTATCTTCACTCCCATTCCTTCCCATTCCAGTCATTGCATGACGTTCTCCAGGATGGCACAGAAGAGTTTCAGTGAAATGATATCACCCTACTGAAACCCTCTTTTTATGTTGATGATCTGTTCTTTGTAGAATGCTGAGATCCTGGTGGTGAATCCATGAAACAGCTCACGGAGGATCCTGATTTACTGAGTTTGAACGCCCGTTTGGGTAGGGTTTCAATGACCACTTTAGTCTCAACAGAATCAAAGGCCTTCTTTAAATCAATGAACATTAGACAGAGTGGCACCTTGAACTCTTGCAAAACCTCAATGAGTTTGGTCATCATGTGGATATGATCGATCATGCAGAACCCTTTCAGAACCTGCCTTGCTCACATGGTTGTCCTTCCTTTAGTGTTCTCCCAATCCTATTCAGGATGACTGGAATGAACAACTTGTAGATGACGGACAACATGCAGATTGGGAGATAGTTGCCGATGTCGTGGATGTCTCCCTTCTTGTACAACAGAATGGTCCTGCTGGTTTTCCATTGGGATAGAACCTTGCATTCAGACAAGTAGCATATGAAGAGCCAAGCCAGTGTATTGACGAGTACTGGTGGCAGATTCTTCTGGTGTTCACGTCTGACCTTGTCTGGACTGGGTGCTCTACGTGTCTTTAGCAACAAAATGGAGTATTGTATTTTGGAAGGGAGGATGTTGGGAATAACATATTAATCCTGTGGAATTTGGTATGTGGGCAGGTGGACATGGCTGTCAAAGAGATCTGAGTAGAAGTCGTGAATAACCTTCTCCATTGCCTTTCTGGAAGATGTGATAGATCTATCAGGACATTGGAGGGCAGCCATCTTGGTCTTGTAGTTGGTCAAGGACAGGCGCATTGCAGATACTTTTCCTGGCTTCTGCCCCATCATCCAACACTATTGATCTTCTCTCTTTGAGGTCTTCCTTTATTGCTTCTCTTCACAGCATTGGGAGCTCGGACGTTAGCTTGTGGTTCCCTGAGGCTCGTGCCAAATCATGTTGGCGAAGGAGCTCCAATGTGAGTTTCCAAAGACAGGAGTCTTTTTTAGTTTTTTTCAAAAGCAAAGGAACTTTATTGCTCACTAGAGCTAGGGTCCAAATCTTATCCAACACAGTAGAGTCTTGACAAGGACCCTGACTCCAGATCACAAGCGGTTTATACAGGCTTCAAAGTTAAGCAAGCAAAATGGCAACAGTTGTCAGGCAACAGTTAAACAACAGTCTTCAGTAAGTTTATAGTTACATCAGCTACTCATTCTTTACTTTAAAGAAAGACAATTTCTGGTGCATAGTGATTGACTGAACCAACTTGCTGGGCCCAGCAACTTTCCAGGTGGGTTCAGGTTGCCTAGCTACACATTGTTTGATTTCTAGGAAACTTTCAGTTCCAGGAACTGAACCTGAGGCCTACCTGATTTTTCTCATTTCTGCTGCTTGCCATGGCATCAGTGTCGCCCTTACAGACAGGGAGGCATAGAGTACAAGAAGAGATTGCAAAGACGTTTGCCTGGGAAAATGCTCCTCATGACAAATCATCAGGGAGATGCAGATCAAAACAACTCATCTCACACCATGGAGACTGGCCCACACATAAAAGAACAAAAGCAACCAGTGTTGCCGCAGATGTGAAGATAAAGGGACTCTTCTTCACTGCCGGTGGGAATGCTGACTGGTTCAGCCCTTTTGGAAAACAGTATGGACGCTTCTGAAGAAATTAAAAATTGAGCTCCCATTTCACCCAGCAATGCCACTTCCTGGAATATATCCTGGAGATATATTCAAAATGGTCCAACAGGCGTCTTTTTGTGGCTTTCTCTCTCTTGACGTTCCTCGCACAATCATGGAGGTCCTGAACCAGTTGATCATATTCCTCATCAATGTTGTCAATGACGGCATCTTCCTATATTGCCACAATAGTGCCAAGGAGCTCCCAGTTGGTGGTCATTCTGGAAGTTCTCAAACTTTGCAGCCCTTTCTCCCCCTCTATGAAGTAGAATTTCACATGAAGGAGACGATGGTCTGATCCTGTTTGGAATTTTGGGACAACAGCAACATTGGTCAGGCAAAACCATCAATTGAATGTGATGTGGTCAATTTCGTTGTGGAACTATCGCCTGGGAGACTCCCACGTCCAGCGTTTAGATTAGGCCTTCTGGAACTGCAAGTTACTCTGGATGGTCTTGGTCAACATGATGAACTCAGACAGTCTCTCACCCTGATCGTTACATGTTAGGCCATGGGTCCCAATGCGGAGTTCTTTGAGTAACCTTCTTGGTCCTATCTTAAGGTTAAAATCTCCGACAAAGACCTTGTAGTAGGTGTGGTCTTCTTTATAGAACTTCTCCAGCTCCATGTAGAACTTCTCAATTTTTTCTTTATTGTAGTTGGATGTTGATACGTATACAATGAAGATAGAAACTGCCAGCAATGATCCACATCTACTCAAAGGTAATTGTCCGATTTGGGTTGTTAGGCATTTGAAATGAATCAATGCTCATGGCCAAGTTTGTGTTGACAAGGACACTGAAACCACCAACACCTCTACTGTCTCATGTTCCAAGGAACAGTTCTTCTCCAGTGTCGAAAACGGCATGATGTGATTGATGCCTTCTTGTCTCAGTCAATGCAATGATGTTGTATCTTCTGCACTTGCACTATCAGGTCCTCAATGGATACTTTTGATGCCAGCATGCATGCGTTAAAAGTGAAGACAGTCATTCTTTGTTTTGGCAGCCTAGTTCAGCCCTGAGACTTTTTTTTTGCGGGGGGGTCACACCCGGCGATGCACAGGGGTTACTCCTGGCTCTTCACTCAGGAATCACCCCTGGTGGTGCTCAGGGGACCATATGGGATGCTGGGATTAGAACCCAGGTCGGGCCATGTGCAAGGCAAACGCCCTACCCACTGTGCTATCGCTCCACCCCCCCACTGTTTTTTGGGGTCACACCTGGCGATGCACAGGGGTTACTCCTGGCTCTTCACTCAGGAATCACCCAAGGCGCAGCCCTGAGACTTTTTAGCAGCCTCTCCTTGTTCTCCCTTCTCAATGCTGCCATACTGGGGGCTCTTCCAGGGGCAGAGGAATGAGTCCCATTTTTGTTATTTTTGGCATATCGAATACGCCATGGGTAGCTTGCCAGGCTCTGCCATGTAGTTGGCATGTAGGGAGGTGGCCCCCTCCCTACTCCTAATTTATCTAAAATAGCATTTACGCATATACTATAATACATATAAAATTAAATTAATAACTCTGTATGATGTTCTTTTTTTCAACTGAAGAGCTATCATTTCTTGTGTGATTCATCTGGAAAAATATTCCTTCCTGTTTTGTCCAACTGAAAATGCTTTCATTTAAAAAGTAAACACACATACACACACTGCACTAGCTACAGAATTATTTCATTTACATTTTTGTCTTATTTTTTATTTTAATATTTTTTATAAACACATTCTCTCTGAAATCTTTCGTGTTTTTCTGTTGATACGTTAGTGCCAGTTCTTACAACCTATTTTATGCCTCCCTCTCCTAATTAAAAAAGTGATGTTTTATTTGATGATGTTCAAAATTGAAACCAATTTTATATAATGCTCTTGTATGGATTGTTAAGAATAATAACTCATGACAAGTATCCTTAGTTCTGCAATGTACAGATTGGAGCCATTAGTCTCTGCTCCTATTGAAACTAGAAAGAAATAGCACTAGACCAAATTGAGATTCTCTCTAAGAATAAGAAGCATACCAGAACTGTCTCCCATATATGTGTGGTTAAAGTATGCAAAATATCTCATGAATGAACTTTTGTTAGACACTTTTCAACATAATAGTGTTTTGTCAGCATAGATAAAGGACAGACGTACTTAGGAAATAATTTATTTAATGAATAATTTGTTTTCTGTTTCATTTAATTAATGCCTACCCTAAACCCCTAAACTTCTTCACTGCAAAATGTACAACTGATTCTATTACTACTGGTAGAATAAAAAATTCTACAAATTATTACTATACAGGGTCCTAGAATCTAGCTAAAATTGGATAGGTTTACATTTGTTTTATGCCAATGACATTATTGTGATAGTAAATCATTAATAAGTGCTGTTAATTGAAGGTTGGATTACAATATACACTGATATATGTAGGAAATTAACCCCAAAAGTATATGCTTCTACCTACTGAAAAATGTCCTAAATAACTGCATGTGACCCACTAACATTTGCAAATCATTGCTCACAAAATAATTTGAAATCATCCTTCCTGGAGAAAGAATATCAATCTCATAGAATTATCTAGATAATTTTATAATTATTTCAGTGAAGATTTCTATCCCAAAAGAGATTCATTTTAAAAGTATACACAGAAAGGAGATGTTAATAAAATAATATAAATATAAACATTTTCATAAAAGTTCTGAGAATTTCATTCACTTGTGTGGGTGAAAATAGAGGTTATCACCAGGTGTTTTCAGTGGCACTGTGAGAAATTCTAGCGGTCTAGAAATAGGAATGAATGTCTTAGTCTTTGCTTATCAAATTTTCTTTTTCACCTGGCCTTATATGAATTTGTGTATGAGACAGACATTCAAACCTAAAATTATTGAGAGAATAATATTTGATAACTCTGTCACTTAGGTAAAGATATTTTTTAATTTGGAAAATATTGGATAATCAAATCTCTATTATTTCCTGAAAATCATCATATGTTACTCTCATAATGTAAAAATAAGGTGCCTTTAAAATGAATAACTCTTGTTAAATTAAGCATGCTTAGATACAACTTGTTATTCATATAAATTAAAACAAGGTGTGATGTTTCTTATAATTTTAATATTCCTACAAATCCATGTACTTGCTAAACTTTAGACATGGTAAGTCTGATTTTCTGTAAACTCATTGATAGTGCTGTCTCTAGCTAAACTTAGTAAAACATCTTCACATCAGAACTTTGGGGAGTAATTTTGTGTTTAAAATTTGAGAAACATTGATAACAATGCTCTACAGTGACTCACAGATCTGTATGCACTTTGTGAGTAACAAAAAAACTTAAATAAATTCTCTTTTCATGGTCCTGGAAAATTCTGTCACAAGAAAAATTAGTAATTGTAGAATAGAACCACAAAACATGTATTTTCAAAATATGAACAAATAAAAGGAACACACACAGAAATATATGTGAATGGAATGTAGTTGCCATAGGGTATGTACGAGTATAGTGAGTAAAATGAGTATGGGGGTTAATTGTATGGTGTTGGATGAATTCTAGACCTTTTGTGTTGATCATATGGTAGTATATACAGGTGTTGAAATTTTTCTCAACATTCTAAGCCTATGTTATCTCAGGAAAATATAAAAGTCTGATAAATAAATGCCATCAAGTATGGTAGGAAAAATGACAGTTTATGGGTGAATACTTAGAAACTATGATTACTTTACATGGATAAAGTGCCTCTGAAGATAATCTCAAAATAAAATAAATAAATGAAGACCAGTCTTGTAAATTTCCTGAGTAGACATAAAAAGTTTGGTAATACAACCAAAGCAAAATTTACCTTATTTTTTTTTAAGATTAATTTGACTTAGGTCAATTCTTGAAATTATAATTCTTTATGGTTGTGAAAATTATAAGCAAAATTCAGTGTTTTTAAAAATTGGCAGAAGAAATCACTAGCCACTTTCCATTATTCAAAAACTTTCTAATATTATAAGCAATCAGTAAAAGACAATGCTCCATTTCACCCTACAAACTGACTTGCAACAATAAATTGTTCAGCCTCTTTTCAAGTTTTGGTTTAATACTCTTAGTTTACAAACTGACATTTTGTTATGTGTATAATGAATGTTTACTAATTCCTACTTTGGTGATTCATTGAGCTTACTTATGTTATTGCTTCACTTTGAATACTTAATACTAAAAGGATCTTGACATGGGCGATAGCACAGCGGATAGGGCATTTGCCTTGCACGCGGTCAACCCTGGTTCAATTCCTCTGACCCTCTCGGAGAGCCTGGCAAGCTACCAAGAGTATCTCGCCCACACAGCAGAGCCAGGCAAGCTACCTGTATCGTATTGGATAGGCCATAACAGTAACAACAAGTCTCATATGGAGACATTACTGGTGCCCGCTCAAGCAAATCGATGAGCAACAGGATGACAATGACATGGGAAGTTTGTGCTAGGATTTTTTAAACCAGGAAATAATTTTTCCAAGTTCCAGTCAGAGATTTAAAGACAAGAGAGAGAGAAATGCAGGTTATCAACCAATCCACTCTTGCTGGATTTGGAAAGACAAAAGGGGGTTTCAGCTAAATAAGGAAGGTGACCTACGAAAGTTGAAACCAGGTAAAAGCAATGGATTATCTCCTAGAGTCCTTATAAAATAATTCAGGTTTTCAAGCAACTTGATTTTATCACTATTAAATTCATACTGGATTTATGAATTCAATTCGTACTGGATTTATTGAATTCTAACTCATATAATAATAAGATAACGTGTGTGTTTGTATGTTTGTGTGTGTGTGTGTCAGGGTGGGAAGGGTGTGCTTCCTGAAGTTTGGAGAGGGTGAAACTCCACTAACAGGGTCACCTGGTCCAGTGTTCTTGTAACACAAAGATTCTCAGGACTTCCAGTCCTAGAACCTCCATGGATACCTAGAAAGTTCTGGGAAGAATCAAATGTTACTTGGGATCCAACTCTGTGTCCTGTGTTTATGAGGCTTTGGCACTGACTGTCATTGATCTCCTTGGCCCCTAAGGTGAATTTAAGATCACTATACTTGTGTTTATTTGATATAGTTGAAGAAGCCAGTGCAAGTGATAATAATATGCTATCACTCTTCTAGGAGTCTATCAGAATAACTAGTAGATGGTTTCTGGATTCTACTATGTACAGTAAGGTTTCTTTAAGATTAAGTGTTTTTAAGCTTCTAAAAATTTCCTGTTTAGCGTAATGAGTCACTCAGATCAGTTTTTTAGACTGGGATCTATGAAGGATTGGAGAACCACCATGCATCTATAATCTTGAAAGTAACTGCTATTTTCCTAATGCTGGCAAGCTGTGCCCTAAGTCATTTGCATGCAAAATGCTTTGTAGGCCAACATTTTCTAGCACACTAATGCAGAAAGGGATTTGGAAGGTCTGGGAGAAATTAAGTTGAAAATTTAGTACATGGTTTTCCTCAAGTATTTATAAGATTTTATTATCAGAATCAACATTCTGTAACAAAATAATAAACTATAGTTACTTTAATATGTTAGCAAGAGTAACAGACATTTGTCTACCTCTCATTGTCTAATGCTATGATTCTCCTCTGACATATTTATTTCTTGTTAGCATCATACAGAAGGTGGAGTCCCCTTGACCACCATGGGGAGAAACAAAAATGGTGTCAGCAGTAACATACCTCTGCCCAAGACCAGTTTCACCCTAAGCCTAAACACGCGCCCTATTATATAATTGGAGGAAGTTTATATAATGTACCACTCTGTTCCATAATCAAAATTTTGAAAGAAACTATATTAAGATAGATTTGGGTGTGCAGGATCTGCTAAAGTTTGAAAGGAGGGTGTATATACATATATATATACATATATATAAATAGATTTGTGTATTTATATATATGTATATATATGTATATATGTACATACATATACATATATACATATATATAAATACACAAATCTATAAATTACTACAGAATTAACTATGAATTAACTTGAAAGTTAGAAGTTATAAGAACTCAGTATCTGAGTCCTAAAACTTAGTTATCAACCATAACTGTAGTATAATACAGGGAAGGAAGGAAACTAAAATTTAAGGGTTTAGTATGTACCTGGTACTATTATGTAAAAACTGTATTTACTTATCCCATGTGTTTTTTTTGCAATTTGTACGTCAAATGTTAGTATTCAAGACTAAGGGATTAGTCTAAATATCAGGTGTCATTGAATTTAAATCCCATGCTCTGAGGAAACAAAAAAGGTGGAGGTTATAGGATCGGAAGTAGAGGAGTCCTAACTTCAAAGTAAAAAAAGAAAAGTGTGAAACTAGCAAAAAACCATCAGAATGGGGAGTCTTCAAATGCTTAAATGCTCTCAGGAATCATTAAGTCAATAGTTGGCCACAGGAAAAGGAATACAAATATTCTTGTAGTTCTACACACTGGTTATCTAATAGTGAAACAACTTAGGCAGGGATTTAAAATATTACCAAATCACTGAGGTCTATGGCTGGAAGCATCAATCAAAGGAGGCATAAAAAATGTCTCATAGCTTAGCCTAGGGACACTTTATAAAATAAAGTTTGGTTAAAACATAGCTAGAGATCAGCAAATAGATTGAATATCCTCCAGCAATGCTCAAGGCAATGAGAGAGTCGACAGTGTTCATACACACAGCTTCAAGATATTCAAGTAGTAGCAAGGCTGGAGATTTCTTGACAGGATAACCCTGTAATACAAATCAGCTAGAAAAAAAAAGCCCACTTCTCTGACTAATTGTCTTCATCACACTGCTTATTGCCTATAAACATCTTTATCAAGTTTATAATTAGCTATATGTTAATGAAAAAATTGGTCTATTAGTCATATGATTTAAAAGAATTTTCATGCTGTACATTTGGATGACATCTTTTACTTATGGCATTAAAATACAATTTTTGAGGGAAAAATTAAAAGCTTTTTGTCTCTGCAATATTATAAAGCCCAGAAAATAACTGAGCAGGCATAAAGATTTAAATAGAAAAATAAAAACAGATAAATGCATATATACATATATGAAGTCAAGTATAAAATTAAATGAAAATTATTCTTTGATACTGGCTTTCCAGCATCAAAAAACCTTCGTTTTAACATACCCTAAAATAAGGATATTTAAATTTTAGATTGCAAAATGGTTCACCTCTTTAAAAGCATTGTCTATAAAAAACAACCGTTATCTCAGTGAATGTGTTTTTCAGTAAGATATAGCTTGAAAATACAACCAAAACAGATCAGTTCTAAGAAGTTGAAGGCAAAATTTGTTTTTTTTTACATAGAGGATTTGTTAATACAAATTATGCTGATTATTAAAATATGTAATTAATGTATCAAATCTTTCTGTTTAAGTCATGATGAATTCCTTGCTACCTAGAGGAAATCAAATATTTGTTTTATTTCATGGGAACCGGAAATTAGTTGCTCTTTCTATTATGTGACTTTAAAATTTAGAAATCTGAAGCAACCAATATCCATGTTAGTTATGATTTGTTTAAGATTTAAGAGACAGGATACCCCAAAAGAAAATGAGAGTAAAATATAGAATTTTAATTCTTTATTATATAAAAGCTCAGATATATGGTCCATGGCCAGAGAGGTACTCTACAAAATTGGAAATTTAGCTCCTCTTGACTCTTGCATCATTTTTATATGGCTTTCATTACCAGTTCATTTTATATTATATGAGAATTGCTCCAGTTGAACCCTTATTATCTCTATTTTAGAGAAGAGAAGGCATAGCAATTGACAGTTTTGTATACCCATTATTCCTTCTCTTAGATACACTTTTCATTATTTGATATTCTCAGAAAAAGCATATATTGATCAGTTCTGTTTGCCCTGCAAATAGGTAATTTATTCTCTTTTCATTATTGCCCTTTTTTATGCTCTGGTATGTTGATTTGAATGGAGAAGTCAATGTACTTCTATTCCTAGTAATTTCTTTCTGGCTTTAGCTGTTAGAAATCTCTAGCAAATTATTTAAAGGAACAAAACAGGTGAAGTCAATGTACAGTGTTTATTTTCTTGAATTCTTCATGCTTGCTTCAGACTGGCAATGTCCCTAACCAAAGGTCAGTGCTTATTTCAGACAGCTTTGTCTAGAAAATTAATTCTCATTCTCTGTTCCAATAAGCTTTCCTTCCCTTGTCCATTTGCCTAAGTGATGGTGACAGCTTTACTTATGATTGGCCCGAATTCCTATTTTAAATGTTTGCATTCTTCTATACCTTAACTATCCCCCTTAATTAGTCTTCTTATAAGCTAACTAGCTTTGATTTTGTAAAATTTAGTGTGTTATCTGCTGAGATGCTGACAGGTAAAAGTTCAACTAGCGAATATATTTTCAATTTGTTACAATTTTATTTATTTCACATTTTACAATTTCTTGTCTTAAATTTTCAATATTTTTGTTAAGATATTTTGAAAATGCAGATTAAACTCCTTTAATGTATTAAAAATGCCAACAGTGCAACTCAACTAGTGAAGTCAACTTTCTTTTTTCAAGTCAAATGTTCAACTCTTTCCCTCTGTAACATCCAGTCCAATTTCCCAGTTCAATTTCATTATTTTTTCATGAAAATGTTATATATTTCAAGGAATGTTCAGAAAACTGAGAATAAAATAGTAGCACAAATTTTGAAAGTTTAGTAAATGATAGATACATGAATGATATTGATGTGTATGAGTGATGAGTTCTATCCTGTTATTGTAAGTTTTAAATATTAATGAATATCTCAACATGCTACATGTTACTGTTTAATTTGTATTAAGAATATGTAATGTGTGTGACTCATATTAGCCTTTAATGAAACAAGAAGCATGATATTTCTTTGGTAAACTTAGATTGTTCATATATTTTTGACTGTACCAACTTATTAAGATCAAAAATAACAATCAGAATAAGTTCATTACTATTCCAAGTATTTATCATGATAATATATTTGTATATATTTAATGGAAGAAATAATTATCTGTTGTTAAAAGTAGTTGGTCTTAAAGTCAGAATAGAGTTTAAATTTTGCAAATTAGATGTAGAGAAATTAAAACTTTGTTTTTATGAAACTTTTATAAATAAGAGTTGACTATCAAGTACATTACATATTTCCTTTTGATATAATTTAATAACAGATTTGAAATTTCTTAATAAATGATAAAAAACTATAAATCAGAAATCTAATTCTCTCCCTCTGTACAGACACATATTTGCACATTTTAAAATATTTAATTTCATCTTTGGAGGAGACATGCAGTTTCCTAAGAGCTTAATCCTGAGTTTATACTTAAGGATCACTTTTAGAAGTGCTTTGGAGACAATATTTATTCAGGGGCCAAACAGGTGAGTAGTGTGCAAGGCAAATGCCTTATGTCCTGTGCTCTCTCTCTGACCCTATACTCACACATTTTATGTTGATAATTTTAACCTTAAAAAATTTGCTGTGCCGCATCTCAAATTCATTTAAAAATATTTTTATTACTGGACTTTATTCTTTCATTTTAAAATTTTCTTATCATTAGGAAGATTACTAAGAAAATCTTTTTTAAATCACTTATTTTAAATATCAGTTCAGAGAAGAAAGAAGGTTTTTCTCACAGATCTCTCCCTCAAGTATTATACATTCCTTCCTAGAGGCAAGAGCTAGAGAAGGTGATGTTATTAAAATTAATTTGTCAGTATATATAATAGCTCACTGTATCATACATCATAATTTATTGTACTGCATGGGGGTAACTATTCTCTTTCAATGATCGTATTTTGAATGTTTCATATATATCTCTTGTGTATTTATGATAGAAGCGTAATCAAACCTATGTGTTTAAAGTACATTAATAAAATGTTTAAAAGTTGCTTTTGCTTGATATGTGGAAGGTTGTGAAACAGTGCATTTCTATGGGTGGTTAAATAGTGCTCAAATACATGAAAACTCATGTTCTGATAACTATCTTACCAGATTGCACTTGAACATATGAAATAAAGAACCTAACCTTACCTTTACCTGAGGAATTGATCTCAGCTACTAGACAATGACAAAGTAATCTTCATGCAGTTGGAATGTCTTCTTTAATAAGAGTATTTTTATTTATCTAAAGGTCTTTGCCTCCAGTGATTAATGATATGAATCATGATTAGGACTTTGAAACATGCAATACTTAGTTTCCAGTGAATAGTTTATTCAAAGGTTAATCATGTGAAAAGTCAAACATTAGCCCCAATCAGAACTTAGGCACTGGGGACTGATATATGTCTCAGTGGCAGAGCAGTTATCTTGCATATCTGAAGCCCTGGGTTTGATTACTAGCAGTGCATGCCCTTCCCAGTGCCACCCTGAGCACACCACCACCAAGCCCCACTCTCTATCTCTCTCTCACTCTCTCTCTTTCTGTTTTTCTCTCTCTCAACCTCTCTTACACACACACACACACACACACACACACACACACACACACCAAACACATATACATATAGTCTGGACACATTCTAGATAAAACATTTTTTGTTTGGAAAATTCTGCAAGTATTGTCATATGTTGATGTCATGATTCTCTTTCCTTGACTAATTTCAGTCTTATTCCCTCCCCACTCTATAACAATTTTCACTTCTGTAAGTCCTCCTAATGATTTATTGAAGTTGGGAATGATTACATACAATAAGTGCCAGAAATGCTGACAGTCTTGTGGACTGCTTCCGAACTTTCTAAAAGCTCACATATACCTCCACAGTGACCTTTAATGCTCTTACTAGAGAATATTAGATCTTGTAAGACCATCCCTAATCCAGTTTCTTAATATGATGTTTAAGGAGTACTAATGAGCTGTCCAATTATTACGCAAGTACAGGAGGTAACAAAACAATCTTAGAGCCCTTTACCCCAAGGAAAGAGGAAGCACTGGGTCAGAGAGGATCCAGCTGGAAACTACTGTCATAGCAAGTGTTTAATTGGAGTACCAGCCAGAGGGTTATCAAGCTACTGTGGCATTATGGCCTGGCAGAGCTCAGCAGTCTATACTACCCCAAGGTATAACACAATGAATATCAAGGGAATAGGGTGGTGATGCATTAACTAAAAAAAGTTGTATTGTGGAAGGAAAACTAACCATCTGATAAGTATAATGGACTTGGAAGAACTGTAGAAAAACTTAGAAAATTATAGTTGTAGCTAAACATTTGAGTTTGCAATAGAAGATGTGGTCTGCAAAAAAAGAGCACTGCTGTGCTAGTTTCTAATTGGATTTTACATAAAATTAGAAATGCAATCATCTGGAAAATAATTTCCTCCAAAGAAATACCAAGCACCTTATAATTAAACTAGAGCTTCAAATTTATATATGCACATGTACAAATACACAAATGTTTGAAAATAATTCTGATAAATTAGTAATAATATTTAAGTTACAATAGAAACTGAAATTTTTATTTAGCACAGTGGCTCAAAAGTCTAAAGACAAATCAATATGAGGTTAACTAAAACCAAAACAAAGCAAAAACAAGTGCTCTCTTTAAATTACCTTACTTGTGTCAGAAAATGTTAACGTGCAAGAGTTATCAGTGAGTCACACTTAACTGTTTCTCCCATCATTGGTAAGATTTTCAGAGGCAGCAGCTTGCTCAGCACTTAACAGCAGAATCAAAATGCTGTATCAACAATAAAAATTAAGTTTCTGCTCCTTTAAGGAATGAACCAAAACATTAACTAAACAACGTGGATTTTAAATGTATAATATTATCAGTCCCTACACCCAACCTGCGTCATATAAAGAAGTTATACAACACTACAGTTCTAGAACTTTTGCTTGCTATTCCTCCAATCCAGGCGAGGCTTGCCTCTAGTTGACATTGCTGGACCTAATCAGAAATGAGAGGAAGAAACACTCCCCTCCACTTAGCTCCCAGCAGCTTCCAGACTCACCCCACCATGTAAATGGGTCCACACCACAGTTTCTGAAGCATGCAGCCACAGAGAAGAAAGAGAGTAACCTCACCTTAGTCCCTCACATCTTCCAGAGGTCTAACTACAAAGACTCACCCTCAGCACAACAAGAATACTAGAAAACCCAGTGGGGGATTGATGTAGAAAACCACCAAGTTCAATGAGTAAAAATAGTATTACTGAAGACATAAATACCACTAACCCCTTAAACAATGTTTTAATGACACTGTGATGATGATGTTCAATGAATTCAAAGAAATAATAGGTAGATGGTCAACAAAGCACAAGAAAGTATAAGAATCAAAATAAAAAATATACCACAATCAGAAATAAAGAACACGGTAGGTGATACTTAAAGAGAACAAGTCAATAGAGGCTCTGAATAGCAGAAGAAAAGAAGTTGAACAAAAGATCAAGGAGTTCCAAGATTCAAGAAACAGGAAATAGCTAAGAAACACATAAGGTGGAAAATAGACTGATAATGAAATGAATCTTCCAGAGGTCTAACTACTGCTTATTAGGTCCAGCAAACCAGAGAACTATGGGAGAAATTCATGAAAAATAACTAAGAATTATTGGAGCCCCTGAATAGTAGGAAGGCAAATCTGATGAAGAAACAATACTTAAATAATCAATAAGAATATCCGAGAATTGAGGATTGTACACACCAAGATCCAAGAGGTTCAAAGGGTCATAGTGAAAATAGACTCAATTAGGAAAACTCCAACACATATTGTACTCAAAACGACAAAACAAAAAAGATTAAAAGCAGAATACAGACAATGCTAAGGTCAGGAAAAAAATTACAAAGAAAAACATATAAGATGTACAAATTTAACAAATTAAACTCTGTGAGACAGAAGAGAATAGAAAAATACAGTACAAAAACTCAATGAAATAACTCACCAAGAATACTCTATCCAGATAGATTACCATTCAGATTTAAAGAAACTATATAGAACTTCATGGACAGGCAACAGTTTAGGGAATTCATAGACTTGAAAACAATTTTACGGGAAGCTTTAAAAGAGTTTCTTAAAGGAGCTTAAAAAGAACGAGATGAACTTCCTAGCATGTGGCACTGAGTATGACACTCACTCGTGGTACTCATGCTCGCCCTCCTGAAGAAAGTATGTTTCTACCTAGCTTGCTAAGACATTCAAATTTCTAAAAATGAATTAACATCTTCTTTATATTGTTTAAAATTTCTTAGCAATCAATCTTCAGAAACTGACTTTTATTGATTTATTTTCTGATAGCTATATTTGCCATAGCTTTAATTTTTGTTGGAGCAAGTAATGTGAAATAAATTTGTTATATTCCTACCAAGAGGATAGGCTCAGGGATGGGAGAGAAACTGAGGACGTTGGTGGAGAAAGGCAGGCACTGGTGGGGAAATTGGTGTTGGAACATTGCATGCCTGAAACAAGTTTATTATGAAGAACTTTGTAAATAACAATGACTTAATACAAAATTTTAAATAACAAATAAATGTGCAATATTAATTCAGGTGATGCAGATTTAATAAATTGCCTGTTTTTAAAATTCTATGATTAAATGTCTGATTATTATTTCTGTATGTAATGTAGATCTGCGGCCAATGTTCCCATTAAACTGCAGATGTGTACAGGCATATATATGAAAATCATTTCAATTTGTTACCCAAGAATTCTCAGAGTCCCAAGTTTAGGGAAAATATTAATCACTCAGCATGATTCTCAAGGTCCTGTCTACTGGAAAAGATCTAAAAGTACATTTGTAACATATAGCAATCATTGATTATGAGCACTTGCTGTGTGCTGTCTCACAGAAGAAAAAGGAAGACTCTTGCCAATTAGATTTGACCTCACCTAACTAGTCAGTAGTTACATAAAATACTATTTAATGACACAAATGGAATTTATCACTGTTGAGAGTCAGTAAGGGATTAAAGAGTTGATATTTGCATACTTTGAAAATTTAAAAATAGTGGTGTTTATCATTAGTAAAATGGTGATATTTTATCAAGTATAAGTATATAAATTCCTATGACACTGAAGCTTACAAAACCTTTTTTGCACCTGAGGTTTGTCTTATTTTATTTGCAATGTCAAAACAAGACATAATACATGTTTCTGCATGGTCATAGTAGATTTTTTGTAATGTATTTCAGCCTTAGAGATAGAAAGCTCTGACTGACAGCAGAATGACAAGGTTGGTAAAGAATAGCTCACCAAAAACAGTCAAGGCAACCAACTGATGGAGAAATGTGAATTAATATTTCTATCCGGTTCTTAAATCATTGCACTTTGGCAGCAGACTGAAGAAAGGCGGAAGAGAAAAGAATGGAGGATAGAGAGAAGTTTAATACAAAGACCAGAAATAATGATGCTATAGGCATTTCAAGTGATGCGAATAAGTCCCTTTCATAAAATTTCACCTGTGTATGCATGGTAGTGTTTAACATAATATGGAGAAGTAACCGTTATTGATGGCTGTTCAGCCTCTTTCAAAGGGAGGTAAAGCTGAGCGCTTCTCCAGTATGTCCTTATCTCTGTGAAGCAGCAGCACTGAGAACATTGGCACTCTGTCTGCGTTAGAGTTTCTGATCATAGCAGCTGAGGAACAGCAGGCGATAGATTCCTAACCTCTGGAGAGCTTGAGCAATCAGCCAAGAAATAAATGCTCAGCACAAGCAATTCATTGCATTGCCCCTGTTTACCTACCTAGAACACTCTGGAAATTATGCATTACCAGTTTCAAATCATATACTTAAAGTTGTCTGATGTTTGAAGCTGTGTTAGTTTTGGGATGGTTGCCTGCACTATAGTGAGTTACAGATTCCAGTGTGAAATGAATATTGTACCTTTGATGTTTCTTTCACTTCATTATAAGGGACAATGTTTACATAATTATTGTTGCATTTTGACAATTTGCCCTGTATGAATATGCTTGCTGTTTGGGTGAGTGTTTTTTGTAAAATAACAAACTTTTAAGTAAATTTTTAATTGCCTATTATTAGTTGTTTAGTTGTTGTTGTTTAATGTGCTGTTTTGACTTGGAATTTTGTTTGCTCTGTTAATGGAATAGAGAAATGAGTGTTGTGGTTTCTTTTTTTTTTCTTCACACTTTAAATACTCTGAGAAATAATAGGGAAGTAAGGGGAAATTCTGTATTGATAATAATTCTGTATTTATAATTATTTTATTAAATTTATATGACATATGAATGCATCCAATACTTTTTAAAGGGATGCAGAATGCTATTATGTGATTCAAAAGTTCTGCTTTAAAAGTCATAAAAAATTGAGGAGGTAGTGAAAGTGAGGAAGACAGATAATAATGAGAAGGTGAAGGTAAGTGAAAGGATTAGGACAGAATGTTGCGAATGTGCTGTTAAGTCTTTCTCCAGCTACATATGCTTTTCACACTGGTTTTTCCTCCATATAGTACTTGCCATAACTAAAGAAAAGTCCATAATTAAAAATATATATATTTCTCAATTTTCTCAAAGTGAAACTAAATGGGACTGTTATGAAATGTAAATAAAATAACTCATATTAACATCTTAGAATTATTCTCGATACATGCTTAAACAATGATCTTATCTCTACTCATATTCCCTTTCCCAATATTACCAACTATAAAACCAATCTAATCATTATTTCATCCAAGCATAATAATTCTAAAACTTTGTTTACAGGAAAATGTACTTTTTTTTTAAAAAAAAGGGGGGGACTGGAGTGATAGCATAGATAGCAAAACCGGTAGGGCGTTTGCCTTGTATCGGCGACCTGGGTTTGATTCCCAGCATCCCATATGGGCCCTGAGCATTACCAGGATTGATTCCTGAGGGCAAAGTCAGGAGTAACCCCTGAGCATCGCTGGGTGTGATCCAAAAAGCAAAAAAATTAAAAAAAAGAAAGGTGTCCATTTGATACTGACTCTGGGTAGCCATAGCATTTTCCCAAGAGAATTAAAATGTCAGTTCTGTTCAGAAAAGTTTACTTGCCAAGCTGTTCACTACATTTGCATATAATACCTGGCATTTTGTGTTCTTTTAAGTTTTCAATGAAATGATACAGGTTTCAAAGATTTTAACTTGAAATTCATGAGATAAATAAAATTCATGTTTGAATTAGGAAACATTTGGCAGATGAAGAGACTTTTGAAGTCCTTTGTTCTGTTGGCACACATTGCATACTTTGGATTTAATTATGACTTCAAAAGTTTAATTTTCTTAGAAGTACTCTTGTTAGTGTCCAAATCCAGATATGCAATTTTTGTAAATAAATCTCTTGACCTTGTAGTATAGCAGAGAATGCTTCCTTGATATATGTCACTTTGGCACAATAATTTATTTTGAGCTGATGGCAATTAAGAAGAATATGTAAGAATAACTCTACTCATCCTATATGCTTCAAAGGACATACATTGTACAGCCCCTGTACTCCCTTCTCTATCAGCAAGGACAGAAGTTAATTTGGGGGCAAGAATCTTATATATTTATCAACATAAAAACTCTACCAAATTAATCTACAAAACTAAGCTTTGCTAAAACTGGCCTTTATATACTATTTTCCTATCGTTACTTTCCCATGGTTTTCAACCCAGAAACTCAAGATTCTTCTCCTTTGTCTTCTAATTGCTCCAAAATTTATTGCTTTGTTTTGGTATTTCACAGCCCTGTCTAACCAGGAGTTAATCATCTCTGGATATTCTCAGGTGTGCAAATGATACATGAGATAATTAACCTCTGGTTAATTTGCCTACAGTCTAACTACAGGACCACAGCTGGAGAATCTAAAAAGTTGAAAAAGAAAATTTTCCTCCTCTACAAACTTTTTGAAATATTGTGTGTTTGGGGCATGTCATTTTCTAAAACTGTTTTATGCGCAGTTCTAGAAGTCAGAGCGGCTGCAAAATTCTAAAGAGCTATATGAAGGCTTCTTTTATTCATTCACTGGATGATACTTGAGATTTACTATTTAATACAGTAACTAGCAAAACTAATTTCTATAAAACAGAAATCTGATATGAAGAGTATGTAAAGAGTGCTCAGCTGGTTTCAGCCTTTTATAATCCAGAGTCCATGATGTGTTCAACAAATTTCCAGAGTACTTAGAGATGATGAAATAGTAAAAGGCCATGAGAAAAAAAAAGTCAATGAGTGAGAAAGGAGCATAATTAGAAAGTAAGTGATTAGAATTTAGAATCTGACTAGTACTATAATATTATTGTTTATATTAATATGTATGTATCATTATATATAAAATCTTATATTCAAATTCAAAAATAAAAATGAATTACAATAACATCTTCATAATTCCATTCTATACTCAGAGTTGAATCAGGGAAAAGAAATACCAGGAGCTTTTACAGGAAAATGCTGGGGAAGAAATAATGTTTTTTAAGAAGAGAAAACAAAAGTAGACAACATCTAGGAAATTCAGAGAGAAGAAAAATAAGTTATTTCATTAGCACTTTTCCAAGACATGTTAATTGTGTGTTTTCATGTTTATTTGTTTGGATTTGGGAGGAGCCATGCTATGATCAGGGATTACTGCACTCAGGAATCACTCCTGGTAGACAAGGGGAATTATGTGGGCTGCAGAGGTTAAACCTAAATCAGCCTTGTAGAAGGTTAGCACTCTACTGGCTATTCAACTGCTATTCCAAGCCATGTTAAAATATAAGGCAAAAGAAAACTGTACTCCCAGATACCATACTCAAAAGTCAACAAATTCCATTTCGAGAACCAAGCAGAAAATTATGGTAATAAAATATTCTACAATAAAAATATTAGTAGACACAAATCCTAGCATTGTGCAACCTGTTTCAAGCTATTGTCATTAATCCACCTCATATGATGACTGCAAGTAGGGTCATATTACAAACAAGTATTTCTTTTATTAATAACATAAACCTTAAATCAAAACTATTTTTATAATTTTGAACTGTTGTCACCAAGTATCTTTGCATTTACTTTTATTTGTAAAATGTTTGTTAAAATGTAATTTATCCCAATCATCAACATTTTTGGTATTCTTATATATTTTTGGTTAAAAAGTTAATATTTTATCACCCTAATAATGCTGGCATTGCTGCTCATATTCAAGCTTCTGGATCATTAGCAGTAAAGTTCACAGAAAGAACTAAGCAATTGTGTAAGTTGCAATAATTGTATAGAAACATAATTATAATTTGTGATTCATGTTTTCTTCCTAACAAAGGGGCTTATAATTATTTAATAATATTTTTACAGTGATTAGGACTTTTATTATCATGGTAAATTCAAGAATTGACACTTTGCATCTTTATCCTCTTTATATTTTTAAAAGAATGAATAATATTTCATCATTATGAATCATTTTTATAAGACATTATCAGTCATAATTTATCAGGCTAAGGAAACCTATGCTTACTATGTGAATAAATTAGTCTTATAAAAATAAATGCCTAAAGTAATAAATTGTTTTTCCATCAGTTACTGATTGACCTCTTTAATTCTTTACTATATTACAAACTTCATTAATTGATTTTTCTATATGTATTTCTATTGTATTTGTAAATACTATGAATAATAATAATTTGTACTTTGCTTTTTGATGCTCCAAATAACCAATCTCCTAAAATTCACTGACTTGGCAGCCCTTACTCATTTTTAAGAACGATATATATTTTTTAATTTATTGGGATCCACTTGAATGGATCCATTGAAACGTGTCATTCTGTCCCCACGTAAAGTACATTGACAACTTTGACAAAAACGACTGTATTGCTGCATAAATTTGTATATCAGATGCTAGTCTCGTAATTTGAATATACTTCTATATATTTATTTTATGCCAGTTCTGTATTGCATTCATCACTAAAACTTATGATAGTTCTTTAGACTTAAAATCAGAGCTGCTAGTTCATTTTAAAAAGCACTTTGATGTTTCTAATTCCTTTTCATTGCCTAGAAGCTTTATAATCTTTATTCCTATGTAAATCCAGCAAAGATTGTGATTTATTAATTTAATTCATGTATTATGTTTATTCAGGGTGGGAGCGATAGCACAGCAGGTAGGGCGTTTGCCTTGCACGCGGCTGACCCAGGTTTGATTTCTCTGCCCCTCTCGGAGAACTTGGCAAGCTACCAAGAAAGAGTATCTCGCCCACATGGCAGAGCCTGGCAATCTACCCGTGACATATTTGATATGCCAAAAACAGTAACAACAAGTCTCACAATGGAGATATTACTGGTGCCCGCTCAAGCAAATCGATGAGCAATAGGATGGCAGTGACAGTGATACAGTTATTATATTTATTCAAATATAAAACTATTGCCCATTGTTTTCTGAATATTTCAGAAGGGAATGTGCTAAAATTTTGATATTCACTAAGTAATATCATTTTTCTCTATCTATGAAGAGTCTCCTGCCCTCACGCCTGGCTGTCTTCACTGGAGCCCCTTGGACAAGGGCAAATTGAGTTTCCCTCCTCGCCCCAAGCAGAGCCCCAGCAGCCGAAGACCTCTGGAACCCATCTACAGCCATGCTCAAGGCCACTCCTCACATGCTTGGACCAGCGTCATGCATGAAGGAACTGGCAGAGGAATCCAGGTGTGTGGAAGCCAGGGCTAAAATGTCCAAGTCTGCTCAGATCAGGACTGGTTCTCCTCCACCCAGATCCCCCATTTTCCAATAGCTAGGCGGTCACACCCAAAAACTGCCCCCAGCACACTGTAATCCCATCAATGGCCAAGATCCAGAGACTATAAAACAAAGTAACCCAAACATGAAAGCTTGTAACTATATCATGGTGATTCAATAAAAATTAAAAAAAAATGCTCCTGGAGGGCCGCTCGACCTTTTATTGCCTAGTTCTCCCTCTCAGAGAACCCGGCAAACTACCGAGGCATCACAGAACCTGGAAAGCTCTCTATGGCATATTTGATATGCCAAAAACAGTAAAAATGTTGGGTCTCATTCTTCTCATTCCCCTGACCCTGAAAGAGCCTCCATTGTGGCACTATTGGGAAGGATGAGTCAAGAGAAGCTGCTAAAATCTCAAGGCTAGGATGAATAGAGACGTTATTGGTGCCCGCTCGAGCAAATCGATGAACAATGGGATGACAGTGATACAGTGATGCTTATTTTATTGTATTAAACACATAACATAAAAATTGCCATCTTAACAATTTAAAATATAGAGGTCAATTATTCACAGTACTTAAATGTATTTACAATGTTGCACAATTATTACCACCATTCAGTTTATATTCTTTTCAGCTTGTTAAACTGAAGCTCAATGACAAACATTCCTTATTCTTTTCTCCCAAACCTTGGTGATAACAATTTGAATTTTTATACCTTTATTTTTAATATTATAATTACCTTGTATAATTGAAATATATAGTCTTTGTCACTTTATGACTGGTTTATGCCATTTAGGACAATATCCTAAAGGTTCATTCTTATCTCAGAATTTCCTTCTTTCAAAAAGTTTAATAATTCTTTGTGTATATATACTTCATATACATCATTCTTCTTATGCATTCATCTGTAGATGAACTATGCACTATTTCAATGTTTTAGTTCTTGTGAATACCACTACTTGAACATGGGTTTAGAAGTAAATTTTTAAGACCCTGCTTATTTTGCATGCATACAGCCCAGGTTTAATCCCCAGCACACCATAAGGTCAGTCAAGTACTTGTAGGAGTGACCTCTGAGCTTTGATTCAGGAGTAAACCCTGAGTACCACTGGGTGTTGCCCCAAAACCACCTCTCCACTCCTCCCTAAAAGAGTGACAATCTTTATGTATTCAGCAATTCTTTAAACTAAACTTTAGTTTTAGAAATGTTTTTTTTTCCTGAAAATAAAATTAGAATTTTATAGAAATTGCTTTGAATCTGTAGGTCTCTTTGAACAGTATTAATACCTTAATAATAATAAATTTCGAAACCATGAATTCAGGCAGTTTTTTCATATATATATGTCATCTTTATGCCATTATTATGTTATTTTCAAGCAATATTTTATTATTGTATTGTATAAATATTTCAACTCCTTGGTTAACATATTAGTGTTTTGTTCTTTTTTATGTTAATGAAAATGAAATTTTTCTCAATTTTTTCTTTTCAGATCACTCATTCTTATTGCATAGAAACACAGGTTGTTTTTGTATTTATGTATTTATTTATTTTAGTGTTTGGATCACACGTGGTGTTGCTTAAAGACAACTCCTGGTTCTGTGTTTAATGGCTTGCTCCTGAGTGTCCATAGAGGACCACACAATGCCAGAGATTGAACACAGCAGGACTAGAACCACTTGAATTATCTCTTCAGCACTGTAACTGATCTGTGAGTATATTGTATCCTTCTGTTTTGATAAATCATTTATGGCATTAAAATAATTGGGAAAGTTTAGTATATTTTTACATATTCAATCCAACCACATACAGTCACAGACAATTATACTTCTATACCAAGTTTTATGCCTTTTATTTTCTTATCTAATTGTTCTGGGTAAAACTTCTAGAACTTTTTTGGATAAGATTGATAGAACCAGAAAATCTTCACTTAATTTTAGATACAAAGATTACATTGTCTTTTACTGCAAATTAGCTACATTCACCAGGGTTTCTATATCAATATTCCTTCTATTCCTCATTTGCTTTTATCTCAAAAGATGTGTAATATTGTCAAATGCATTTTCTGCAGCTATTGATATGATTGTGTGATGTCCTTGTTACTGTATTCACATATATCATGAAGATTTTTTTTTTGGTATTTTGGATCACCCTTGCATAACAGAAATAAATCCCACTTGGTCACAATGTGCAATCCTTCAGTGTTCTGCCAAATTCAATTTACTAGCATTTTTGATGATTTTTAAATAAATGGTAAAATTAGATATTGATCTGTAACTTTGTTTCTTGCAGTGCTTTATTTCATTTAGATTTAATATCAGAACAATTCTGGCCCCATAGGGGAAAAATAGAACTTGTTTCTTCCTGTTTAATTTCTAGAAAAGTTTGAGAGAATGGTGTATATTATTGTTGTTGTTGTTGTTGTTGTTGTTGTTGTTGTTTGGTTTGGGCGCTTTACTCAGTGATGCTTAGGGCTCACTCCTGGCTCTGCATTCAGGGATTACTCCTACTGGGACTAAAGAGACCATAAGGAGTGCTAGGGATCAAACATGAGTTGGCCCTGTGCAAGGCACTTTCTCACAATAACTTCATATGTAGTAACCCTCCTCTCACCCCCCACCACTTGTCATGTCCTGGGATCCATAGAGGAGTATATATAGCCCTAATTTTTAAAATGCTGCCCTTAGGGTGTATCTCATAAATTAAAAGCAAATGTTGGTTTCTGGTATCATTTTTTAAAAGGCCTTAAGAATCCTTGGGGCTGGAGCTACTGCACAGCGGGTAGGGCATTTGCTTTGCACGCGGCAGACCCGGGTTAGATTCCCAGCATCCCATATGGTCCCCTGAGCACCACCAGGGGTAATTCCTGAGTGCAGAGGCAGGAGTAACCCCAGTGCATTGCCGGGTATGACCCAAAAAGAAAAAAAAAAGAATCCTTAAACTCCAGTCTCCAGTCTCCTGCCTCATACTAATGTCTGGTTCAAGCAACCCTTAGATTAGACCAAAACCTTACTCTTCTGATTTGAAATGCCCAGTCCAATCCTATCTCGGAACACTGAAGCATTACAATTAGAATTATATTAGAATTCTCATGAATTCTAATAAGAAATATGCATGATGCCTTCCTCTTTTATCTCCCTCTATATTCATTGTCTTGACCTTTGTATGTGACTTAAGGCATGCCATGTAATTTTTCTAGGACTTGTGAGTAATTAAATGTATCCAGTTCAGTTTCTTTTGAATTTGTTAGAAGGTTGCTCCCATTCAGTAGCTTGTGCTCTACTTAACAGATAATAATTTAACCTAAGTTATTTAATTTGCTGCTGTTTATGGTAATTTCTTATAATCCTTTTTGTTTCTGTAGAATCAATAATATTAGCCTTCTTTGTTTTTTATTTAGTAATTTATTAAATTATTTAGTGTCTAGTCATTACACACTAATGTAGTTAAATGTGGGAAATCATCCCCTTAATTAAAACCCCAAAACTGGGACAGTGCCCTAAGTTAAACAAGTTTATTTTAGGCAATAGAAGCAGCAAACATGTGCCTAGATAGATTACCAACTTCAATGCTAAACATTAAAGAAGCTAATGTCTGCCAATCCTATGTATGGCAATCATCAAGAGCTATGAGAATGTCCTAGCCTTTGCTCTTAATGTACCTGATAACTGTTCTTAGCATAACCTTAATGCAAATAATAGTTCACATGGCCAGAACCAGGGAGCCAAGATAGAGGAGCAGAAATTATGGCTAGTTTATCCCCTTGCTCGGGGCTGTTGAAGTTAGCTTGCCACCTAGAGAAGCCCAGAGTCTGTGTGGTTCCTTTGCTTGCTGGACAGAAATTGACTTGCCAATCTAACAGGCTTTATTGTAACTAATTTTGACAAAAGCTAAAGATTTTTATTGTCTGAATTTTGTAAACCTTAAATTTTAATTTGTTTTCTCTATATTTTTTTTATTTTCATCTCCGCTCGAATTTTTATTATCACCATTCTTCTGTTAAGTTTTGATTCAGTCATTCTTTTTCTAGTCCCTTATTGCAAATGTTATTTACTTAAGATTTTAATTGTAATAAAAGTATTTTATTACAGAATAAAATAGTAAAATAAGAACTATCTTATTATTTTATTTCTATAAAATTTTCCCTTAGGATTGATTTTTTCTGAATTCCATAAGGATTAGTTTGTCATATTTTCATTTATATTTATTCCCCACTTTTCTCTCTCTCAATATTGCTTTAGTCTCTGTAAAATCTTTAGATATTTTTCCCTGTTTTTGATTCTTTGAGTAGTACTTTCTCTATGTTTAATTTCTATATCAGAGAATACAATTTAGACTCTCCTAAGTAGAATAATATAATTGTTAGATGGGTAACTGTATCAATAAAAAAGACAGTTTTCTCCAGCTCCTTTAAAACTACTTACATACAGATCATATGTATGTAAATTAAATTGGCATGTACAACTTTCGACTCAGTTTTTTTTCTCCCCTTAAAGCCTTGAAACCAATTCAGGGACTCGGATATAATAGGTATGTTCTCTAACACTGACTCACATGCATCCCTAACCTGAACCACAGTTTTAAAACAAAAGGAGAAATGCATGCCATTCTTCTTAGTCTCAAGGATGCAGTGAGATACATATGTGATGGCAGGGTATATAGTACCCAAGCAGGACACGTATGTACAGGCTTAGTTATGATGCTATAAGAATAAATCAGGTTTGTTGATAATGTAGAAATGCCTTATAAGAACAAAAGCCATGAGTTATTTGCACTTACAAAAGAGAAATCAATCTCTATATTATATGAACTATTTTTGTTTTGAATTTAGTTACAGCCTTCTATATTCTGTTCAGTGTGTATACCTAATAAACTCACATAGTCAAGGGTTTTACTTTATTTAACATATTTTTCATTTTCACATCTTCTGTTTGGCCTCTTCAAATATATCTGCTTCTTTATGCCTTTTTATCCCTTATGGTAATTGATTTCTTCTTTCATGATTCATTCAATTTAAAGCTACTTATTTTATAGTCTCTGTCAGTCAGAATTTGATCTGAGAAGCAGAACTACCAGATTTGTGTATAATAACGGATTTTTATAGGGATTTTCCCTTGTATATTTGTGGAAGTTGTTAAATAATCTTTATAATCTTTTTAAGGTTATGGTTTCTGGGTCTGATGTTGAGCCCTAAAGTCATCAGGAAAAATGGCAAGAAATAAACTATGGGTGCAAATTGGGGGTAGGAGAGGACAAACCAGTACCTGAAAGAATAAGCCAGGAACCATTTGGACAGGTCAATGCTTTACTGCTTTCAAGTTCCCAGTCTCTAAATTGGGATTATGTCCAGGAGGAGGTGCTGGGGTGGGGGCAAGGTGCATTAATTTTGTATATAAACACCATACACTTGAACACTATTGTAACTGTATCAATTAAATAAAATATAAAATGAATGTATGAATGTTTAAAAGGGACGTTCACAGGTGTGGCATTATTGTGGACTTAGCTATTATTCAACTTTAACGAGATAAGGTCTTGGATTAATAACCATCTGACTGAGCAAATATAGAATCTTGGATCCAGAAATGGTCTTCTGAGATTTTAAACTAGTTGAGTTCCTGTTTTACCTCACCCTTCCCAACACCATGGAAAATCTCTCAAAAATCCCACTGATTCAGAACTATGTAAAGGGGATTCTGGAAAAAACATGATTCAAGCTTAATTCACCTCCCAGTTTCTGTGGCATCTGGACTCTAAAATTCTCCCCCAAATCATTACACCTTAGTTTTCACATTTTTTTGTAATATTTTCCCCCATTTAACAATATGATTTTAAAAAGATATACAATCAAAATGAGCTGAAATGTGCTCTCCAGTTTACAAGGCCAGGTTACCAAAAGCATTACAGCCTTGTCCTTGGGTTCTTAGCTTGTTATGGGGACAAGTAGCTCCTGTGTTGTGAGACACTCAAACAGCCCTATAAAGAGGACCAGATGGAGAAGAACTTAATCTACTGCTCACAGTCATGTGTTATCCATCTAACAAGCAGCTCCTCTAATTCCAGTGTAACTATGACCTAAATATTTGTCTCCCCACAGATTCCTATGTTAAATACATAATATACAAGATGATGCTGTCAACAGGTGATGTATTTTTGAGAATTATTCAATGGTGAGGGTGACATCTCCTTTAATGAGTTTTATGTCCTCAAAAAAGAAGTTTCAGGGAATTCCCTTTGGCTATCTAACATGTGGACCTGTGGGGGAGAAGGCACAGTCTAGGAAGTAAGCACCAGTCTAGAAGGAGCAAACTATGCCAGCACTATGCTCTTAGAATATAAAAAAAGTCTCAAGACTTATGAGAAATACATTTCTATTATTTAAAAAATATTGAGTATGCAGTATTTTATTGTAGCATACAAAATAGACTGACACAAATATGTGATATTTATAGCCAATAAACTTTGTCTTCAAATTAATGCAATAACCAATATGAAAACAGAAATAAACCATAGTTCTGCACTAAATTTGATACTCTTAGAAATGGTAAAACCATATGATATTAAGAAATATTTAAAGGGCCAGAGAGATAGTACTGGGGTTAATGCATTTACCTTGCACATATCCAATGTGGGTTTGATCTCCAGCACATCATATGGTACCCTGATCCCCATCAAGAGTATTTCCTAAGTGTAGAGCCAATAGTAACCTCTGAACTGAGCCAAAACAGAAAATAAAGAAATATTTTTAAAATATAATAATTATGGGCTATAGAAATAGTACATCAATAGCTTGCATTGAACAGAGAAGACAGTGGTTCAATCCCTGGCACTCCATATGGTCTCCTGAATTACACCAGGATTGCAGGTCCAGCACAGGAAGTCCTGAGCACCACCAGGTGTGCCCTAAAACACACACACACACACACACACACACACACAGAGCATAGTTCCTTTCCTAACTCGAGAACCTCATCTACTCATCATATGCCAGAAAATCAGATCTATCTTCCTTTACCCAAATTCTCCTCCCAGGACAGCCAGGATGCCTTCTCCCACTGGCCACAGCCACCTAGTACAACAGGTCAAGAATACAGGCTTAGGAGACAGACTCTGGCCTAAATGATGGTTGCCAAAGCTTTTTGCAATTTTTTCCATTTTCTTTCCTCTGAGAGCTTCAAAGGACTCTGTGAGGTTGGAAAAAGCTAGCATAGACTGGCCTGAGGGTATGACCACCTCTTCTGGGAGAAGCTGTTCCCTGTGGTTTCTATTGGCTCTGATCAGCTCAACTCAGACCCTTAATAACATTTTCCACTGATAAGGACCAGTCCCCAGCCTGTACAGTGGAGATATCAAGTAAAGCTATTCTCAGCTTCACTCCTGGAATTTTAATCCTGTGCTACACCCAAAGTCTACATTAACTTCTCTGACATTTTCTTTACATGCAATGTATGATGATTGTATGTTCTTCAGTTGTACTTGTTTGCCATTCTCCCTCATAAATTATGTGTGATTTTTTAAAAGGTACTAGACTATGTATGAATTATGATATCACTCCATTTCTGCTGGGTGTTCAGGTACCCCTGCAGCCTCTCTCTGAAGGCAAATGAGCTTGAAGGCAAATGAGCTATTCAACCAAAGCTCTTCTTAAGTTCATATAGCCTCTCCTTTCTGCGAAAAATGAAAAATATATATGTAGTACAGATAAAAATGGGCTGGAGAGATAGCACAACTGGTAAGGCATTTGCCTTGCACGTGACCGACCAAGGTTCGATTCCTCTGTCCCTCTTGGAGAGCCCAGAAAGCTACTGAAAGTATCCTGCCTGCATGCCAGAGCATGGCAAGCTACAGGTGGTGTATTTGATATGCCAAAAATAGTAACATGTCTCACAATGGAGATGTTACTGGTGCCCACTGGAGCAAACTGATGAACAACGGGATGACAGTGCTACAGTGTTATATAAAGAATATACAAAATACATGTCAAAATGTATAATATTTATTGATACATTTATCTCTTTGTAGTGCATTGAATAACTTGTTTCTTTTATGTTTTATAATTTCTGTTTTAAACATGTTACAGGTACATTATGTGGAATGACATCATCAGGTTTGAGACTTTTTCATTCAGAGGTTTTTGTTTTTGCCAGGTGAATGCAGATATTCACTCATCTGTGTATATTTACCAATATTATTTTTCTATTCAAAATTACCAGATAATATGAACTGTAAGTTTTCATTAAAAAAAATGAAAGGGTGCAAAGTGTCATCCGACCTCTCCCCCCTTTTTTGGGGGGGGCAATTTGCTTAGATTTATTTAGGCCTAAAATACATCTAAAAGAGTCTTTTAATTTAATATTTATTTTATGTTCAAAGAAATATAAAATAATGAGTTAAAAGACAGAAAAATGGGGTAAGAGTTTAGATAGGCATTTCCCCAACATGACATATGTAAATAACCAATAACCATATAACATAATACTCAATATTATTTTGCATTTGGAGAGTGCAAATCAAAACCGCATGAGATTCCACTTGATACTTAAAAGTATGGCTATTTTATTTTATTTTTTATTTATTTTTTTAAATTTATTTTATTGAATCACCAAGTGGAAAGTTACAAAGTTCTCAGGCTTGTATCTCAGTTATACAATGCTCAAACACCCATCCCTTCACCAGTGACCATATTCCACCACCAATGAAAACAAAAACAAAACAAAAACAAAACAGTATACATCCCACCCTCACCCCCCAAACCCCGCCCCCCCCCCCGTGCGTGACTGATAATTTCACTTCCTTTTCTCTTTACCTTGATTACATTCCAGATTTCATCACACAACTCATTATTGTTTTTGGAGTTTCAAAACAGACTCACTATTTTTGTTGGAATTTATCCCCCAAGAATACAGCTCTATTAACAAGGAAATATTTGATAATAAGTTTTCCACTGATGAGAATGAAGAGATAAAATGTGGTGTCCGACATTTTGTGGGTCCTTTGAGCAGGTATGAACTTTTGGCGCGGAAAAAAAAATGTGCTTTGAACTTGAAACAGCCGAGGGATACCGGGGCAGTCTCAGCCCGGACTGGAGCCCGTGCTCTGGCCGAGTTTCGACCTGGGTGCTCATGCCTCTGCACAGCCGGTGGATGTGGAACGAGCAGGAAGCAGACACAGCTTTAGGATTTGGGGTTCCAGCAAGTGCTTGCAACCATGTATGGAGACTGTGAACTAAGCTTTTGCTACATGCTGTTCCAGGAAGGGAAATGATTCATTTTCCAACCGACTTAGCCGTCGTTTTGGTCGCAGTCCCAGTTATCACAGACCTCAAGTCTCCAAAGTCTCAGTTCTCCTCCTCACATTCAATGCCTAGTCATCAACCTTCTCATCCTCAACATCTAGTCCTCAGTGTCTGATCTTCAGCATCTAGTCTTCATTTCCTTCCCCCAAGATCTGGTGGTGTAGTCCTCATTTTCTCCCTTGTCCCAGAGTATCATCCCAGAGTCTCATTTCATAGTCTAGTTCCAGAGTCTTATCCTCAGAATCTTCAACAACTCTCCTTCCTAGAGTCTAGTTCTATCCTCCTACAAGTCCTTTTCTTACCCCTTACAGCATAGTTATATAGGAATCATGTAGGGTGGGGTACAAAGGTGGGGTTGAACATTATCATGGCAACAAAGAGAGGTAAAGGGCACTCCTTCAGGAGATTAACTCAAGGACAAAATCTCATCTAAGGAGATTACTCAAGATTACTAGAAGATCCACCCAAGGGCAGGATTCCATCCAGGGTGTACTGCTTTCTCCTTTCCTCAGCTAGTAATCTATTTAAACAGTCATAGTAAAATTACTTCTTATAATATTTCTAGCAATGCCATTTGTATGAGCACAGAAATAAATATATCAAGCTTAATGTTTGGTTTGCTCTTCCTGGGGACATCTCGCTACTCATTTCAGACCACAGATTTCAGGCCAGGTTCACTGTATCATTGTATCACTGTCATCCTCGTTGTTCATCCATTTGCTTGAGCAAGCACCATTAATGTCTCATTCATCCCAGCCCTGAGATTTTACCAGCGTCTCCTTACTTATCTTTTCTAACAATTGAAGGCTCTTTCAGAATTAAGGGAATGAGACCTGTTATTGTTACTGTATTTGGCATACCAAATATGCCACAGGAAGATTGCCAGGCTCTTCTGTGTGTGCAGATACTCTTGGTAGCTTGCCAGGCTCTCCGAGAGGAATGGAGAATGTATATCATAGAATGCAAGTAAGGATGTTAAAACCAAACACATGTATGCTGCTTTAGGCACATCAGTGGGCAAGACTATAAGAGGTCACATGGCCACAAAGCTTCTGGGAGTTTTGTTTTATACAGTCACTGGATCTTGGTCGTTGATGGGATTACATGGTGATGGGATTACGGGGGCAGTTTCTGGATGTGACCGCCTAGCTACTGGAAAATAGGGGGGTCTGGGTGGACAAGGCTCAGTCCCGATCCAAACAGGCTTGGAGATCTCAGCTCCAGGTCCCACATGCCTGATCCTCTGCTGGTTCCTTCATGCATGAGGCTCATTCAATTGTGTGGGGAGTGGCCTTGAGCATGGCTGTGACTGGGTTCCATTGATTTTCGGCTACCAGGGCTCTGCTTGGGGCAGGGAGGGAAACTCAACCCGCCCCCCTCCGAGGGGCCCAGGTGAAGAAAGCCTGATGCAGGGGTAGAAGATTCCGCATCCCAGGCCAGGTTAGTCTTTCCTAATTCCACCAGGGTCCTTATTCAGTTACCTCTTTTTGGGTCATGACAGAGTTTGTCCATGACCGTGCTCTTAACTTACAGTTAAGTATTATGGCACTTGGCCTGACCATTTTCGATGGCAGGGTAGCTCACAGCTTGTCCTGGATCCATCCAGTCCCTTGTCAGGACCCTGCTTTTAGAGTGCTAGGAACTAAGGGCAACTTAGGTGCTAGTCAAATAAATATGGATGCTCAGGAGTAAATATTATTTTGGAGTCAATTAACTCCCATATTGCATAGCATAAGATCAATTGTCTTCCTGTGTCTATACAAAAAGAACATTGTAAAATAAACCGTACAAATGACATAAAAGAAAGAGAAAAGCAATTTAAGATTATTAATGACTGATGGAATTGGGTGTGTCTCAGTTGAACTGTTGTGGGAGTGGCTCAATAAACCTTAAGCTCCCTGTGAGAGCATCAAGGATAACCCAGTGTTATCCAACATCAAACTATAGAAAAATGGACCCCCAGATGCATACAAAGTGAAAAACCCATTATTTGAATTTATATTTCTAGTAAAGCATTATCTGATGCATTGCTTTGCAGGAGGATGGCATACTTGGCAAATAATCCTCAACTTGGAAATCAGAATTAGGGAGTTGGAATGAGATACTAGAGAAAATACATAAATCATGCTACTCAGATATCTGCCTCTCTGTCTACAGAGCCATTCTAGAGTATCCTGAGACTCTAGAAACTATGTTCCTCAAACTTTGGTACATCTATACAATGGAATACTATGCAGCTGTTAGAAAAAAGGAGGTCAAGAATTTTGTAGTCAAGTGGATGGGCATGAAAAGTTTCATGCTGAGTGAAATGAGTCAGAAAGAGAGAGACAGACATAGAAAGATTGCACTCATCTATGGTATATAGAATAACAGAGTGGGAGACTAACACCCAAGAACTGTAGAAATAAGTACCAGGAGGTTGACTCCATGGCTTCGAGGCTGGCCTCACGTTCCGGGGAAAGGTCAACTCAGAGAAGCGATCACCAACTACATTGTAGTCGAAGGCCATGTGGGGGAAGGGAGTTGCGGGCTGAATGAGGGCTAGAGACTGAGCACAGCGGCCACTCAACACCTTTATTGCAAACCACAACAGCTAATTAGAGAGAGAAAACAGAAGGGAATGCCTTGCCACAGTGGCAGGGTGGGGTGGGGGGGAGATGGGATTGGGGAGGGTGGGAGGGACACTGGGTTTACGGGTGGTGGAGAATGGGCACTGGTGAAGGGATGGGTTCCCAAACTTTGTATGAGGGAAGTATAAGCACAAAAGTGTATAAATCTGTAACTGTACCCTCACGGTGATTCTCTAATTAAAAATAAATAAATTAAAAAAATAATAATAATAAAAAAAATAAAACGCTAAAAAAAAAAAAAAAGAAACTATGTTCCTCAGAAACTTCTCATTTAATGACAGGGATTGAGAAAGGTTAAAGATAATATTGGGGGATTAAGAGTGCTCTTAGGAGTATCATAAACTTCTCTCTGGGAATTTAAAGGTACAATTCATGGATGAAGCCTAAAACATGTGTGGTAATATCCAACACCAATCTGTTTCCCAAATTGGTGGCACCATTTTCTAATATGATCATTTTTGCACGAGACTCCCAATCTCCATACTGTTCTTACTATAATTGGTGTAGTCATTCTTTAATTTTTGTTAATAGTTACATGCATATGCCTAATAAGACTGTCTTTTTGTATGTATATTTACTGTCCATGTATTTTTTTGTGGAAGGAATTATTCCATTACATATCAGGAGTTCTCACTCAGAAGTTCCACATAAATTGGAGAGACAGTATAGTAAGAAAAGTGTCTGCCTTGCACACAGTTTACCTTTGTTTGATCTCTAGTGCCCCATAGCATCTTCTGAACCCTACCTGTAGTGATCCCTGCACAGAGTCAGGAGTAAGACCTAAGCACTGCTTGGTATAGCAACCAAAACCAAAATAGTGACAGTTTTTTAAAATGAAATTCGTATAGTTCTATTACAAACTATATTATTCACAAAATGGTACCAATATGTTTAGGTCTATAAATAATTTACGGTGCTTATGTCACATTTTATTTCATGTTTGGCATTATATGAAAATTTTGAGGTAAAAATATTCAAAATTGTGAAGTGTAATTTATTTTAGTTTCATAAATCTACCTAATATTCATGGCGTCTTCTACATATACGTGTATATAATTTAGGATAAAATGTTACATTTTATTCAAACAAACACTGAGATGGTTGATTCAAAAGGAATCAATATTAAAACTCCATCTCTTTAATATTTAATGACCATTGCAACTATTATTACAAAGCGATTGAGTTATTATAACTAAACTTTTAGTGTGGCACTTAATTAATTCATTTTCTGCCATTAAAACCAGTAATTTATTTCTAATATTTATTTCTTATATTATAATTGTAACTATAATAGTTCTTCTTCAAAATATTTTTCTCCATTAAACAAACCATATAGATGGTTTGTTTAACTTCAAACAATACTAAAATTATATAAGAATATAAAATACATAATTACAAGGAATAGCATTTAAACCATCCCAATACTTATAAGGCAGGAACAAAAATTTAAGTATTTTATGCAAAATATAAAGTATTTTGTAAAAACTCTATCCAGAGCCAAACTTCTTTCAAAAAACTTGGCCTTACTGTTCAGTCTGTCTAAAAATATGAATGTCTTTCTTGATTGTAACTTCCTTTTCAGGAATCTCTTAAGATTCCCTGTCACCAAGAACTTAAAAACTCAAATATCAAATATCATATAATATATTTGAACCACTTCAGCAATGCAAAGGAATGTCTGTTTCATAGGCATAGGCACAGATGAAAAGAGCAGAGCCTTTACACTACTCAACAGGATCAGTTACCAAACTAGCACTGGATTGCATTAAATAAAGACGGTTTTGGGTCAGGCACTGGAATCATTCTCTTATTACCCTTTCCTTTCAATAATAATAAACTCTGAATTTGTCTCTTGGAGCATATTTAAGATGATTTGAGAGCACATACATGCCTGCAAATGTAAATCTTACATTCAACAAAATACCACAACAGAACAATCTTCATTCTCTTTGACTATCTTTGAATCATTATTTTGAATATCTTATTTATTTTTTTTATTTGTTTTTCGGGTCACATCCAGCGATTCACAGGGGTTACTCCTGGCTCTGCACTCAGAAATTACTCCTGGTGATGCTCGGGGGACCATATGGGTTGCTGGGAATCGAACCCGGGTTGGCTGCGTGCAAGGCAAACACCCTACTTGCTGTGCTATCACTCCAGTCCCTGAATATCTTTTTTAAACTTCCTGTTTTGTTCTCTATTTACAGCATTAAGGTTTCCATGAATTTCTCCAAAGTATTTTACTTTCTTAGGAAAATAAAATTTAAAAAATTAAATTAAACCTTCTCTGTAGTTATACACATAAAATCTGTTATTTAATTTATGTTATAATTAATACGGAATTAGCGAATATGTTACGGAATTCTGCTATAATGGGAAAATGGCAATCTTTTTAGTGATTATAAAATAGCTTAATATTCACGTGCATCATTAAATATATGTTAAGTTGGCTTGGAATATGAAATACAAACCACACTAATTGTTTCTTTTCATCTTTTTAATATTTTCCATCTGCACCATTGCACAAAAGTGACACCTATAGAGAACTGGTTGCAAGGTCACTAAGCTCCTTTGATGCAGATGTTTATCACAGCTAATTCAGGTTCCTTTAAATTTTTCATTTCAGAAACTGATCATATAAAATGGGAGAACAAATAATAAAGTTATAAATACCCTAGAAGCTTTTCGAAAAGACCTTTCTGAAAAATTAAGTTCTAAAATAGTCACTGCTGACATTGTACATCAACCTCCCAAACTAAGAGAAAGACTGATAACTATAATTTTATAAGTTAATTGTTTCATCCTTGCGCAAAAGTGCTTCCAAATTTCAGTACACTACCTCCAAAATATGAGAATTCCTAACAAAATTAAGTGTAGTACTAATTTTGTTCTATACCATAGTTGGTTCTCTGTTAGAATTCTCAGCATTTTATTCCCCAGTGCTGTCATACTCCTGTAAAATGAAGCAAATGTGATTCAATCATAATAAAATAAGCACAGCCACAAAGGGTAACTAAAATGATATATCAGAAGTGACATGGAGTTATGATTTAAGAAAAAAATATCTTACTTGCTTTTAAGTATTCATTAAAGAATGCACTAACTAAAGATGACAGCTTTCCAATCCTTTTCATGATTCACGTTATAAACTTTATCTGTGGTCTCTCCAACACTTTCAGTAGGTCTTTTCCAGTTACTGATACTTAAGTTATTTCATTATAATGGGAAAGAGGTTTGAATATATAACCATTTTACTAACATGTAAGAATATAGTGATAAAATTATAATTTTAAAGAAAATTTCTCTATGTATATATTATATGTACATATATACACATATGTAAATTATACACATATATTATTATATATACATGGATATAATACATAATACAGTTATAATTATACATATATTATGTATACATATATAAATAGAGAGGGTAAGAGAGAATGATCACTGTCACTGTCATCCCGTTGCTCATCGATTTGCTCAAGCGGGCACCAGTAATTGTAACAAGTCTCCATTTTGAGACTTGTTACTGTTTATGGCATATTGAATATGCAATGGGTAGCTTGCCAGGCTCTGCTGTGCGGGCGAGATACTCTTGGTAGTTTGCTGGGCTCTCCGAGAGGAAAGGAAGAATCGAACCCGGGTCGGCCGCGTGCAAGGCAAATGCCTTATCGCTGTGCTATCGCTCCATAGATAGATAAAAATGGTAGAAATTGATAGAAATGATAGAAAAATAAATATTTCCTTTGAAGATTTAAACATAGGCCAAAAATACATATAGGATAAAAGCCAAATTAAATTTATTGCCAAATAATGATGAATTATGAACTTTCTGTGTAATATATGATTTTTAGCTTTATTTTTATTATTTTAATTCTCCCATTAAAATAAAGCATATTTTCTTCAGAAGACTCTGAAGGAACTTACAAAATTAAAGTCTCCAGTAACCAAAAAAACAAATGAAAAGACTCACACTTGGCTCCATTTCATTGCTTATAACACATCATATAATAATGGTAACAAAACTTCAGCTCTTATTTTGATCCTCTGAAGTCTATATGGCTACTACATCTTGACAATAGCAATCATAGTTTTGTTTTCTTGTGTTTTTTAAATAAATCTTATATTTTACCTAAAATATAATTTTGCTTATATTTAATTTGTTTTTCCCTCAGCAATATTTGAAAGCTAAATAGGAATCACACCTCTAGTTTCTTGATGATCAAATAATCATATAAAATAAAATGATTAAACATACTTGGAGATGCGGTATATTTCCGCTATTGTTGTGCTTCATATTTCAACACACTTTTATGTCATAATGTAACATAACTTTTAAAATGTGAAAAAAACAGGGCCAGCCAGATCGATAGAACAGCAGATGGGGCATTTGCCTCGCACTCAGCCAATCTGGGTTCAATCCATACGGTCTTCTAAGCGCTGCCAGGAGTAATCCCTGAGCATCGCTGGGTGTGACCCAAAAAGCAAACAAAAAATGTAAAACAATTATGCATAGGTAACTTAATTATAATTTCAAAACACAGATATAAAGAGACTGATATTTATTTAAAATCTAAAATTTGTCTCCTGAAAAAGCTGAAATATCTTTTAAGGTATTTAAAATACCTTTGAGGTATAGAGAGAGTATTTTGAGAATACAGTATACTACCTGCTCATCAATATTTCTGTTTCTAATTCAGATTTTCAACTTGGTCACTCTACAATCTCTCTGTAATTTTCTACCTATATTTATTCTACCAGGGTTTATGTAATTGACTTATGTATTGAGATGAACTCCAAATCAGTAATCAGATCAATCTTATTTACCTATATCTTCTTTATTTCTCACTGCTACTCATAGAAGTCTTACTGTAGTCTCTAGATCAAATATAAGATTTCCATAAGTGTCTCTCTTCTAAAATCTTTCTTGTTTAAACAAAACATTTTTGGACAGGACTTATTATGATTTTCTCTGCCCATTTTGAGTATATGCTACTTACCCACTGATTAATTGAACTAAACATCTCAGGGTCTTCCCCAGAAACATGGTGTATACTTCCATGTGAACGCATATTATCTTTTCTAATTAACCTCTCTATTGATGGTGAGAATTCTGCCTAGACTGGCTTCTCTTTTTTCTCAGCAGTTTTCTCCTTAGCACTGTAACATTATCAGTTCTGGTTATGGGCTGGAAGATAACTGAAAAGGCTAGAGTGAGTACAAGACATGTACAGGCAGGTATCAAGCTCAATTCTTAGCATCTCAGAGATCCTGAAACACTGCTAGGTTGTTTCTGGTGATCATCCAAGCACTGTATCTGATAGAGGTGGTCCCAGGACTAGATCTGAGCAGCATTACATTAGAGCAAAAGAACTGAGTTGTAAAAACTGCACATTCTCATTATCATTTAAGATAGTCTTTTCTAATGGAACAGCTGCAGCTATTAGAAAGTTCTTTCATGAACTGGGGTAAATAGTTCTGGTCCTTTTCTAAGGTCTTGATCTGTGAAGTCAAGCTATCTGTGTAGGCCCTTTCTTTCTTCCTAAGGAATGCTTGCAGAGCTATAAATTTTCCCCTTAACACAGCTTTAGCTGCGTCCCATAGGTTTTGGTTGCTCCAGTCTTTATTTTCATTTGTTTCTAGATATCTCTTGATTTCTTCCTTGATTTCCTTCCTGACCCAGTCACTGTTCAACACTGAGCTGGTTAATTTCCAGGTGTTTTCTTTGATTCTCTGTGTCTGTGTGTGATTAGCTTCTATCTTCAGTGCATCGTGGTCTGAAAGGGTTGTTGATACAATTTCTCTTTTCCTGATTCTGTTGAGGTATTTGTTGTGGCCCAGCACATGGTCTATTTTGGAAAATGTTCCGTGTGCACTAGAAAAGAATGTGTATTCTTTCTTTTTGGGGTG